>NW_027414061.1:0-48812 GCF_964106895.1 Numenius arquata
TAACCCTAACCCTAACCCTAACCCTAACCCTAACCCTAACCCTAACCCTAACCCTAACCCTAACCCTAACCTAACCCTAACCCTAACCCTAACCCTAACCCTAACCCTAACCCTAACCCTAACCCTAACCCTAACCCTAACCCTAACCCTAACCCTAACCCTAACCCTAACCCTAACCCTAACCCTAACCCTAACCCTAACCCTAACCCTAACCCTAACCCTAACCCTAACCCTAACCCTAACCCTAACCCTAACCCTAACCCTAACCCTAACCCTAACCCTAACCCTAACCCTAACCCTAACCCTAACCCTAACCCTAACCCTAACCCTAACCCTAACCCTAACCCTAACCCTAACCCTAACCCTAACCCTAACCCTAACCCTAACCCTAACCCTAACCCTAACCCTAACCCTAACCCTAACCCTAACCCTAACCCTAACCCTAACCCTAACCCTAACCCTAACCCTAACCCTAACCCTAACCCTAACCCTAACCCTAACCCTAACCCTAACCCTAACCCTAACCCTAACCCTAACCCTAACCCTAACCCTAACCCTAACCCTAACCCTAACCCTAACCCTAACCCTAACCCTAACCCTAACCCTAACCCTAACCCTAACCCTAACCCTAACCCTAACCCTAACCCTAACCCTAACCCTAACCCTAACCCTAACCCTAACCCTAACCCTAACCCTAACCCTAACCCTAACCCTAACCCTAACCCTAACCCTAACCCTAACCCTAACCCTAACCCTAACCCTAACCCTAACCCTAACCCTAACCCTAACCCTAACCCTAACCCTAACCCTAACCCTAACCCTAACCCTAACCCTAACCCTAACCCTAACCCTAACCCTAACCCTAACCCTAACCCTAACCCTAACCCTAACCCTAACCCTAACCCTAACCCTAACCCTAACCCTAACCCTAACCCTAACCCTAACCCTAACCCTAACCCTAACCCTAACCCTAACCCTAACCCTAACCCTAACCCTAACCCTAACCCTAACCCTAACCCTAACCCTAACCCTAACCCTAACCCTAACCCTAACCCTAACCCTAACCCTAACCCTAACCCTAACCCTAACCCTAACCCTAACCCTAACCCTAACCCTAACCCTAACCCTAACCCTAACCCTAACCCTAACCCTAACCCTAACCCTAACCCTAACCCTAACCCTAACCCTAACCCTAACCCTAACCCTAACCCTAACCCTAACCCTAACCCTAACCCTAACCCTAACCCTAACCCTAACCCTAACCCTAACCCTAACCCTAACCCTAACCCTAACCCTAACCCTAACCCTAACCCTAACCCTAACCCTAACCCTAACCCTAACCCTAACCCTAACCCTAACCCTAACCCTAACCCTAACCCTAACCCTAACCCTAACCCTAACCCTAACCCTAACCCTAACCCTAACCCTAACCCTAACCCTAACCCTAACCCTAACCCTAACCCTAACCCTAACCCTAACCCTAACCCTAACCCTAACCCTAACCCTAACCCTAACCCTAACCCTAACCCTAACCCTAACCCTAACCCTAACCCTAACCCTAACCCTAACCCTAACCCTAACCCTAACCCTAACCCTAACCCTAACCCTAACCCTAACCCTAACCCTAACCCTAACCCTAACCCTAACCCTAACCCTAACCCTAACCCTAACCCTAACCCTAACCCTAACCCTAACCCTAACCCTAACCCTAACCCTAACCCTAACCCTAACCCTAACCCTAACCCTAACCCTAACCCTAACCCTAACCCTAACCCTAACCCTAACCCTAACCCTAACCCTAACCCTAACCCTAACCCTAACCCTAACCCTAACCCTAACCCTAACCCTAACCCTAACCCTAACCCTAACCCTAACCCTAACCCTAACCCTAACCCTAACCCTAACCCTAACCCTAACCCTAACCCTAACCCTAACCCTAACCCTAACCCTAACCCTAACCCTAACCCTAACCCTAACCCTAACCCTAACCCTAACCCTAACCCTAACCCTAACCCTAACCCTAACCCTAACCCTAACCCTAACCCTAACCCTAACCCTAACCCTAACCCTAACCCTAACCCTAACCCTAACCCTAACCCTAACCCTAACCCTAACCCTAACCCTAACCCTAACCCTAACCCTAACCCTAACCCTAACCCTAACCCTAACCCTAACCCTAACCCTAACCCTAACCCTAACCCTAACCCTAACCCTAACCCTAACCCTAACCCTAACCCTAACCCTAACCCTAACCCTAACCCTAACCCTAACCCTAACCCTAACCCTAACCCTAACCCTAACCCTAACCCTAACCCTAACCCTAACCCTAACCCTAACCCTAACCCTAACCCTAACCCTAACCCTAACCCTAACCCTAACCCTAACCCTAACCCTAACCCTAACCCTAACCCTAACCCTAACCCTAACCCTAACCCTAACCCTAACCCTAACCCTAACCCTAACCCTAACCCTAACCCTAACCCTAACCCTAACCCTAACCCTAACCCTAACCCTAACCCTAACCCTAACCCTAACCCTAACCCTAACCCTAACCCTAACCCTAACCCTAACCCTAACCCTAACCCTAACCCCTAACCCTAACCCTAACCCTAACCCTAACCCTAACCCTAACCCTAACCCTAACCCCCTAACCCTAACCCCCTAACCCTAACCCGACACCCTAACCCGACACCCTAACCCGACACCCTAACCCGACACCCTAACCCTAACCCGACACCCTAACCCGACACCCTAACCCGACACCCTAACCCTAACCCGACACCCTAACCTGACACCCTAACCCGACACCCTAACCCGACACCCTAACCCGACACCCTAACCCTAACCCGACACCCTAACCCTAACCCGACACCCTAACCCTAACCCTAACCTGACACCCTAACCCTAACCCGACACCCTAACCCTAACCTGACACCCTAACCCTAAACCCTAACCCGACACCCTAACCCTAACCCCTAACCCCTAACCCGACACCCTAACCCTAACCCGACACCCTAACCCTAACCCCTAACCCTAACCCTAACCCGACACCCTAACCTGACACCCTAACCCTAACCCCTAACCGTAACCCCAACCGCAACCCTAATTCTAACCCCAACCCCTAACCCCAACCTGAACTCTAGCCCCTAACCCCAACCTGAACTCTAACCCTTAACTCTAACCCCTAGCTGTAACCCTTAACCCTAACCCTGAGTCCTAACCCCTAACCCTAACCCTAATCCCTAACCTGTAACCCCAACCCGTAACCACATCCCTGACTGCAATGGCCGTAATTGTAATTGTACCCCCTGACCCTTAGTCCTAACCCCTGATCTTTCACTGTAACTGCAACAGTGAAGTGTAACCCTAACCGTGACTGTGACCCTAATCGCAATACCCTAACCGTAACCCTAACGATGTAATTGTAATCCTAAGCCCTGCTCCTAAGTGGTAACTTGTGACCCAACACCCTAAAGTGGTAATGTTACCTTACTATGTAAGGTAACATTCTAATTGTAGTGTGACATTGTAATTCTGAATTATAACTGTAACCTTATATTTTCATCATGCCTGTAAGTCTTAAGTGTGGGTCTGATGTGTGAATGTAAGTTTTAATTTTTGTTTTCATCCTTGAGTGTAGTTTTTGATTTTAAGTGGTTGGTGTCATAATTTAGGTGTGATTATGAAATCTTAATTATGACTCCTGAGATGTAGGTGTGATTATTTTGTGATCGTGTTTTCTTTTTTATCGTTTTTTTTTATGTGTGGGGGGAAAAGAAAAATTTGCATATAATTTGCATAATTTTGTTAATTTATTTGTGTGTTTGATGAGAATTGTGATATTGTTTGGGTTTTACTATGGTGGGTGTATTTATTTTTGTTGTTTGTAATTTGTATTTTATAGTAGTATAAAAAGAAATAAAAATAATAACTTTTGTGCAGCAGTAGGGATCGGTTGCTGGCTGGGCAGCACTAATTTACTATTTTATTTTTTGTTGTTCTTTTAAATAATTAATGCTGCCCAGCCAGCAAGACATGTTCAAAGCTGCTAATTGCAACCATTGAGTGAGCCACACACAAACACACACATGCAGAGAGACAGACGGACAGACGGATACAAAGAGAGAGAGACAAAGACAAAGAAACTGAGAAAGACAGAGAGAGAGAGACGGACAGGGACAGAGAGAGAGAGAGAAAGACGGACAGGGACAGAGAGAGAGAGAGAGAGAGACGGACAGGGACAGAGAGAGAGAGAGAGAGAGACGGACAGGGACAGAGAGAGAGAGAGAGAGAGAGACGGACAGGGACAGAGAGAGAGAGAGAGAGAGAGAGACGGACAGGGACAGAGAGAGAGAGAGAGAGAGACGGACAGGGACAGAGAGAGAGAGAGAGAGAGAGACGGACAGGGACAGAGAGAGAGAGAGAGAGAGAGAGAGACGGACAGGGACAGAGAGAGAGAGAGAGACGGACAGGGACAGAGAGAGAGAGAGAGAGACGGACAGGGACAGAGAGAGAGAGAGAGAGAGAGAGACAGACAGGGACAGAGAGAGAGAGAGAGAGAGACAGACAGGGACAGAGAGAGAGAGAGAGAGAGACAGACAGGGACAGAGAGAGAGAGAGAGACAGAGAGACGGACAGGGACAGAGAGAGAGAGAGAGAGAGAGACAGACAGGGACAGAGAGAGAGAGAGAGAGAGACAGACAGGGACAGAGAGAGAGAGAGAGAGAGACAGACAGGGACAGAGAGAGAGAGAGAGAGACAGACAGGGACAGAGAGAGAGAGAGAGAGAGACAGACAGGGACAGAGAGAGAGACAGACAGGGACAGAGAGAGAGAGAGACAGAGAGACAGAGAGAGAGACAGACAGGGACAGAGAGAGAGAGACAGACAGGGACAGAGAGAGAGAGAGACAGGGACAGAGAGAGAGAGAGACAGGGACAGAGAGAGAGAGAGACAGGGACAGAGAGAGAGAGAGAGAGACAGAGAGAGACAGAGAGAGACAGAGAGACGGACAGAGAGACGGACAGAGAGACGGACAGAGAGACGGACAGAGAGACGGACAGAGAGACGGACAGAGAGACGGACAGAGAGACGGACAGAGAGACGGACAGAGAGAGACCAAGAGAGAGAGAGACTGACAGACAGACAGAGACCAAGAGAGAGAGAGACGGACAGACAGACAGAGACCAAGAGAGAGAGAGACGGACAGACAGACAGAGACCAAGAGAGAGAGAGAGACGGACAGACAGACAGAGAGAGACGGACAGACAGACAGAGACAGAGAGAGGGACGGACAGACAGACAGAGACAGAGAGAGGGACGGACAGAGAGAGGGACGGACAGAGAGAGGGACGGACAGAGAGAGG
Organism: Numenius arquata; assembly: GCF_964106895.1. Lineage (NCBI taxonomy): Eukaryota > Metazoa > Chordata > Aves > Charadriiformes > Scolopacidae > Numenius > Numenius arquata. The sequence goes on from NW_027414061.1 coordinate 5,366, forward strand.
GACGGACAGAGAGAGGGACGGACAGAGAGAGGGACGGACAGAGAGAGGGAGAGAGAGACGGACAGAGAGACAAAGACAGAGAGAGACAGACAGACAGAGACAAAGACAGAGAGAGAGACGGACAGACAAAACAGAGAGAGAGACGGACAGACAAAACAGAGAGAGAGACGGACAGACAAAACAGAGAGAGAGACGGACAGACAAAACAGAGAGAGAGACGGACAGACAGACAGAGAGAGGGACAGACAAAACAGAGAGAGAGACGGACAGACAGACAGAGACAAAGAGAGAGAGAGAGACGGACAGACAGAGAGAGAGAGACACGGACAGACAGAGAGAGCGCGACAGACCAACAGAGACGGACACAGACAAAGGAAGAGCTAGCGTGATGGACACACAGAGACACACACAAAGACACAGAAAGAGAGAGCACGCGAGAGAGGATGAGAGCGAGCGCCAGACACAGTCCCACAAAGACAAAAACAAAGCCTCACACATTCACAGAACGCAGTCTAACACAAACACACACACAAAGTCCAATGCAAATGCTCTGTCACCATCACATCTGCTCACGTTCAAAGCCTAACACGGGCACAGGCGCTGTCACAGCCAGACCCGTGTGATAAAAAAACACAGGACAACGACAAGAACACAGCAGCCTTTATTGAAGGGTTATTCCCTCATTACACAGGCAACACCGTATAAGTCTACCGACTGGAATTGCACCGCCCCCGGGCCCTCTCCTGGTGGTCCCAGACTGTTGCATGCTGCCGGAACACGTTGCCTGTGATCCTCCATATGCAAATGTTTTCCTCCAGATACTCATCAAACCTCGGTCACATCCCTAAACCGTGTTCTTCAATTGCTGCACATTTCCATTTTCCTCTTCCTGACAGTCTCCCCAAAATACACACCCTGTGACAGCCGCTCCTCTTCATGGGGCCTTGACATCCGTGCCTGGGGGGAAAAAACAAAAAATTCATTTGTTCTCTTGATTTTCTGTTCTCCAAACCCCATCGGAACAATTTACTACCATTGCAAAACACACACCAAACGCCTTCAAAAATGGCTCCCCCTCAACGCTGACTATCCCATGCAATCTGCCCCAGATCATCCCCTCAACGCACCACCTGCAAACAACTGGATGCCATTGCATTACACACAACAACAACTCAGAATATCCGCTCCCGAGAGCCTCCAAAATCACCCTGCCTGGCGAAAACCCCGGCCCGGGCGGCCCCTCTGCCCAAACTTTGGCGATGAACGTCGCCTCGCAGACCGGCCGGGACCGGGGAAAAAAAAACCCAGCCGGGGGGAAAAAAAAAAAAAAAATCCCCCGGCTGGGGTTTTTTTATTCTACATTGGTTGTGGTTTTAAAATGCCCTATTTGCCTGGAAAGCAAAGCACGGTTAGCTCCGCCCACAACCCACGTGCCCGCAGCCCGACCGCACCAGTTCACACACCCGCACCGCCCGAGCCACAAACCACCCCTCATCCTCCCCGACGCCATCCTCCAAACGACCTGCCCCGAGGGGACGTCGCCCCGTCTCTGCGACGCTCCTCGGGAACGCCGTTCCCAAGGGTCTCCAAAATCGCCCTGCCTGGCGAAAACCCCGGCCCGGGCGGCCCCTCTGCCCAAACTTTGGCGATGAACCTCGCCTCGCAGACCGGCCGGGACCGGGGAAAAAAAAACCCAGCCGGGGGGAAAAAAAAAAAATCCCCCGGCTGGGGTTTTTTTATTCTACATTGGTTGTGGTTTTAAAATGCCCTATTTGCCTGGAAAGCAAAGCACGGTTAGCTCCGCCCACAACCCACGTGCCCGCAGCCCGACCGCACCAGTTCACACACCCGCACCGCCCGAGCCACAAACCACCCCTCATCCTCCCCGACGCCATCCTCCAAACGACCTGCCCCGAGGGGACGTCGCCCCGTCTCTGCGACGCTCCTCGGGAACGCCGTTCCCGAGGGTCTCCAAAATCGCCCTGCCTGGCGAAAACCCCGGCCCGGGCGGCCCCTCTGCCCAAACTTTGGCGATGAACCTCGCCTCGCAGACCGGCCGGGACCGGGGAAAAAAAAACCCAGCCGGGGGAAAAAAAAAAAAATCCCCCGGCTGGGGTTTTTTTATTCTACATTGGTTGTGGTTTTAAAATGCCCTATTTGCCTGGAAAGCAAAGCACGGTTAGCTCCGCCCACAACCCACGTGCCCGCAGCCCGACCGCACCAGTTCACACACCCGCACCGCCCGAGCCACAAACCACCCCTCATCCTCCCCGACGCCATCCTCCAAACGACCTGCCCCGAGGGGACGTCGCCCCGTCTCTGCGACGCTCCTCGGGAACGCCGTTCCCGAGGGTCTCCAAAATCGCCCTGCCTGGCGAAAACCCCGGCCCGGGCGGCCCCTCTGCCCAAACTTTGGCGATGAACCTCGCCTCGCAGACCGGCCGGGACCGGGGAAAAAAAAACCCAGCCGGGGGGAAAAAAAAAAAATCCCCCGGCTGGGGTTTTTTTATTCTACATTGGTTGTGGTTTTAAAATGCCCTATTTGCCTGGAAAGCAAAGCACGGTTAGCTCCGCCCACAACCCACGTGCCCGCAGCCCGACCGCACCAGTTCACACACCCGCACCGCCCGAGCCACAAACCACCCCTCATCCTCCCCGACGCCATCCTCCAAACGACCTGCCCCGAGGGGACGTCGCCCCGTCTCTGCGACGCTCCTCGGGAACGCCGTTCCCGAGGGTCTCCAAAATCGCCCTGCCTGGCGAAAACCCCGGCCCGGGCGGCCCCTCTGCCCAAACTTTGGCGATGAACGTCGCCTCGCAGACCGGCCGGGACCGGGGAAAAAAAAACCCAGCCGGGGGAAAAAAAAAAAAAATCCCCCGGCTGGGGTTTTTTTATTCTACATTGGTTGTGGTTTTAAAATGCCTTATTTGCCTGGAAAGCAAAGCACGGTTACCTCCGCCTACAACCCATGTGCCCGCAGCCCAACCGCACCAACATTTCTCAGGCTCACGCACCTTCACAACAAACCCTCTGCGACCGCACGTACCCTGCCCTCACCCACACCGTCCTCCCACCCTCCTGCCGCAAGGGGACGCGGCCTCGTGTCTGCGGGACTCCTGAGGAGCCTCCAAAATCTCCCTGCCTAACCGAACCCCCGGCCCGAGGCCGATCCCCACCCAAACGCTGGCGATGAGCGTCACCTCCCAAAGCGGCGGGGACTGAGGGAAAAGCCACCCTGCTAAGAGACGACACTTGGTATCTGTTGCCCGCTGATGTCTGCCCAGATACTTAGCTCTCACGGTGCCTCGGGTCACGGTCCGCCCTCCGCAGCGCCCGCAGCATGTAAAGGCGAGGTTCTCACGGTCACCTCGTGCCGCTCGCTCACCGGAAAAAACAAAACACAAAGCCATTTACTGCACAGTTCATCTGTGAGAGAGCAACCCTCTGTGGCTCCGCTACCTTTCCCAGAGTAACACATCCCCCTCAGGTTCCTCCCTAGCGCTTGGAGTGTTGTAATGACCGATCTGCCCAAAAAAACCTGACCGCTGCGAGACCCGTTGTGCTGCTCCTCTATAACTCTACTGTTTCTACAGACTTGCTGCAAGGTGCCTGCCGAAACACAATGAAAACCCAGGTAGCCTTACTCCGTTACCTCACAAACGAGCCCTGACCCGCTGGACTCCATCTCAGGTGCACAGAGACCTCAAAGTGACTTTAACTCTCTACGCTAGCTCTGCGCTGCCATACGACACAGACACACAGAGCTGTACAATGCACGCATATACGCCACGCGATACAACACGCTCTTAGGTCACCGCCAAGAAAAAACATGGTACAGAGCACTGCCGTAGGAGACAAAACACAGTACATGGTCAGACGACGCGAGACTGTCTCGGACGGCGCTCAATATAGTTACGGAGCGACATGACGCAAAACCGATAGAGTGCCAAACAAAGCGGTACAAGGTCAAATACAGAGCGATACTATACAACACACAATACAGGGTCAGACGACGCGAGACGGTCTGCGATGGCAGTTGATGCCATTACAGAGCAACGTGATGCGACACTAATACAGAAGCAAACAATGCAAAACAAATCCAAACACAGAGCGATGCAATACAACACAACACAGACATGCGAATTTCAGACGGCAGTTGATGCAATTACAGGGCAATACTATATGATACAATGCAATGCATAATCACATACACAGCAATACAATACAATTCAACAAATAAGATACAGAGCGATACAATACAATACAATGAATAATCAGATAGAGAACAAAACAATAAGATACAATTCATTGAATAATCAGATACAGAGCGATACAATACGATACAATTCAACACATAACCAGACACAGAGCAATACGATGCAACTCAACGCATAACGAGATACAGACCTATAAGATGCAAGCCAACAAAAGGCACTGCGGAGCGAGGCGATCTCAGACGGCAATCAAAACTAGAGTGCTGAAATGCCATAAAAAACCAGAACTACGGAACGGATCTGTGAAAAGCCAGGCTTCGCGATCTAAGCCCGAAAGAATCCAAGGATGCGATGCCACAGAGAATCTCTATAGAAATAGAACCGTTCAGACAGAAGCTGTTGGGGCCAAGATCACCTCCGGAAAGGCAACCCTCCAGAAACAATTGTGATGCAAACTGCCCTTTAAGCTCCTATCAGAGGCAGCTCCTACCCCAACCATTAACACAGACACCAAACGGAACTTGACCGTAAGGTGCCATAAGACTGTGAGTGAGAACAACGACTCCCCTAAGGTTGATGACAGCCGCAGAGAAGCCCTACGGTGCCACGATGGCGCACGTGCCTCACAGCAGCCCTGGGAAAGAGAAGCAATAGCTGCAGCCCATGAAAGAAAACTATCATCAAAACCATCACGATGAACACATAAAGCCAACTTTCTTAAGACCTGAAACCATTTCGGACATGGGAAGTAAATCCCAGAATACTACTGGGTGAAAAAGACCTTTCAAAGCTGCACTTCCCACCTGGCTTGCCACCACAAGGGCTGACCGCTTAGAAACACCTACGACATGATGACCACCAGATAGAGCCACGCGTTAAGGTATAATGGCAAGACAAGAAGGGCTAAACCGGTGCAAGAGTGATGTGTTGATGCGGTCTAGACTCTAAGGACGGATACCGAGGTACCGGCTGATCGCAAAAGAGCTACTGAGACATCAAGACAGAAGGAAGATATTATAGAAGACACATGAGTAATGAGGACATCATAACCTGAAGAAAGTCTAAGACACAGGAGACAGACCACACAAACTACACCACAACAGACAGTGGCTGGAACTGCCCTGCCTGACAAGTGCTGGCTTCGTGCTGAAGACTAACCCGCTCCATTCCTTTGCCCAGAGGGGACTACTCCTGGACACTCCTCTGGTCCTTTGCCCTACGCTAACTTCAAAACCCCTCCTACAATTGCCAACCTTGTCTCCTCCCCGCCCCTCCCCAGCCCCGGTCCCTCCACTTAGCTTTCACGAGGCAGAGGGTCCACATCCGTCCTCGACGCAAAACCACCGACCCGCATCGGCTAGCCGGGAGGTGCCTGCAGTTGCCGGGGTCCTCTTCGCCATCTGCAACAAAAACACACAATGCACAAAATGGGGTCGGCAGCCGGCGTCGCACCCGTCAACGCCCATCTCTTCCGCAAAACCCCCTCCTCGAAAGCACCATAGGCTCTGCGCTCACCTGCTCCGCACAGATTCCAAAATAGGATGCTACGGTGGGCATCGCTTTTGGCGCCTAAGATGCTGAGGGAAATAAAATTACTATTGTGCTGGACAACACCGATCAGGCAAATCAACGTGCTAACCACAGACTCTTATTCCTGTTCCACCTACCCCTGACTCTACGCCCCCGGGCAGGGCAGCTCCACGCAGAACACACCCCTGTGCGGCCCAACACCACACAACACGGTAGACAAGGCGACTCCAAGATCAGACAACAGTCTGAACAAGAAGAATCGCCTCCGGACGAGAGATGCCCTCGGGCAAGAGTACCAAAGAGACATCAGAACTGACGTGAGGAGGAAGCAAGGTGTGGTCATAAGTGAGTCAAATGTAATGGCCCATTACAATTAGTTGCTGTCAAAACCAAGAGGATGTAAGTGCAAGAACTTTGGCTTAAACACCTAGGAACGTAAGGATGCAGGGAAGAAATCCCACTCCCGGAAAAGAGATGCCTAGAAAACACAGCGGCTCGTGCAGCCGGGAATGATGCCACGTTCTGAATGATGTCCAGAAACGTCCAAGATGCAAGTCCAATGCGCACTTCAAGATTCTTATCCAAGAAAAGAAGGGCACGATGCCGACGACTGCGGGCGTTCCAGACCTTACGGGTGGTGGCTGAGGCGCCAGCCGTGCCCTTGAGCACAAAGAGCAACGAGGACATCAAGACCTGAGGAAAGTCTAAGATACAGGAGACAGACCACACAAAACACACAACAGACACCGGCCGGAACTGCCCTGCCTGGCACACACCTGCTTTGTGCTGAAATGAAATCCATTCCCTTTACCTGGCCAAAGGGGACTGCTCCAGGACAGCCCCCTGCCCCGCTCTGACTTTAAAACCCCTCCCTGCAACTCCCAACCTTGTCCCTCCCCTCCCCCAAACTATCTCCAGTGCCAAACCCTCAACTTAGCTTTCAGAGGGCCAGGGGCCTGAAGCCATCCTCCACGAGGAAAACCACATTCAGCCAACTGGATGGATCCTGCAGTCACTAGGCTGCTCTTCATCATCTGGGAAAAAAAAAAAAAAAAAAACAAGCCCACACACACTAAGAGAAAGAAGGAACCACCCATTCCACACACAACAGTGAGCATCATAATGGTCAGAGACCTTTCTGCCAACATCCCCCTCCTCAGATACGCCGTGGCTTTCTGCTTGCCTGCTCCACACGGACTCCAGAGTTGGGCTCATCACCACTCACTGTTTCTGCTGCCTAAAAGACCAAAAGACACAAAACCACCATTGAACGTGCAAGAAATCACCAGCCACCTCCTCCCTACTACCCTCAGCTCACCTCAAATGCTCATCCCTTTCCAAAGGCAGCCTGCGCAGCACCTGCAAAACCAGAGAGAAACACTTCACTGAGCTGCCACATAATACTCAGAGCCACCAGGCACATCTGCTTTTTCACACCAGACAACTTCAAAACCCCTCCTACGATTGCCAACCTTGCCCCCTCCGCCCAAGCCCTCCCCAGCCCCGGCCCCTCCACTTAGCTTTCCACAAGACAGAGGTTCCGCATCTGTCCTCGACGCAAAACCGCCGACCCGCATCGGCTAGCCGGGAGGTGCCTGCAGTTGCCGGGGTCCTCTTCCCCATCTGCAACAAAAACACACAATGCACAAAACGGGGTCGGCAGCCGGCGTCGCACCCGTCAACGGCCATCTCTTCCGCAAAACCCCCTCCTCGAAAGCACCGTGGGCTCTCCGCTCACCTGCTCCGCACAGATTCCAAAATGGGATGCGGCGGCGGTCATCGCTTTTGGCGCCTAGGATGCCAAGAGAAATAAAGTCACTGTTGTGCCGGAGAACACAGATGCGGGCCAATCGGTGTGTTAACCGTAGACTCTTATTGCTGTTCCGACTACCCCTGACTCTACGTCCCCGGGCAGGGCAGCTCCACGCCAAGCGCAACCCTGTGTGGCCCAACACCACACGACACAGTAGACCATGCGACTCCAACATCAGACAACACTCGCCACAAGAAAAACTGCCTCCAGACCGGAGATGCCCTCGGGCAAGACCACCGAAAGGGCCGCAGCCCTGACATCAGCAGGCTCTACAGCGATGCCGTAAGAGTCAAATGTAATGGCACCCTACAAGAAGCTTCTGTCAAAACGGAGAGGATGTACGTGCGAGAAGCCTGACTTCAAGACCTGGGAACGTAAGGATGCAGGGAAGAAACACCAGTCCCCGAAAGCGGATGCCTGGAGAACAGACCTGATCACGCAGCCGGGAACGACGATGCAAAAAGAGAGGACCGTCCGGAAACATCCGAGATCCAAGTCCGATCCGTGCTTTAAGATGGTTAGGCAAGAAAAGAAGGGCACGATGCCGATGAGGACAGGCGTTCCAGACCCTACGGGGAGTGCCCGAGGCGCCTGCCGTGACCCTTGAGGGCAAAGAGCCACAAGGACATCAAGACCCGAGGAAAGTCTAAGACACAGGAGACAGACCACACAAGCTACACAACAGACACCAACCGGAACTGCCCTGCCCGGCACACGATGGCTTCGGACTGAAGAGGAACCCATTTCCTTCACCTAGCCAGGGGGCACTGCTCTGGGACAGCCCCTTCCCCTACTCTGAATTGAAAAACCCTCCCTGCAAGACCCAACCTTGTCCCTTCCCTCGCCCGAACAACCGCCAGCACCAAACCCTCGACTTAGCTTTCCGAGGGCCAGGGGTCTGAAGCCGCCCTCCACAAGGAAAACCACAGTCAGCCAACGGGATCCGTCCTGCAGTCACTAGGCTCCTCTTCATCATCTGGGGGGGGAAAAAAAAAAAAAAAAAAAAAACAACTCACCACACACAACCCAAAAGGAAAGAAGGAACCACCCATTCCACAAACAGGGAGCATCACAAGGGTCAACACGGACCTTTCTGGCAACATCCCCCTCCTCAGATGCGCTGTGTCATTCTGCTCGCCTGCTCCGCACAGACTCCAGAGTTGGGCTCATCAGCAGTCACTCTTTGTGGTGCCTAAGAGACCAAAAGACACAAAACCACCATTGAACGTGCAAGAAATCACCAGCCCCGTGTGCCTCCTCTCTACGACCCGGCTCACCTGAAATGCTCATCCCCTTCCAAAGGCAGCCCGCGCACCGCCTGCAAAACCAGAGAGAAACACTTCACTGAGCTGCCACCTAATACTCAGAGCCACCAGGCACGTCTTCCTTCTAACACCAGACAACTTCAAAACCCCTCCTACAATTGCCAACCTTGTCTCCTCCCCGCCCCTCCCCAGCCCCGGTCCCTCCACTTAGCTTTCACGAGGCAGAGGGTCCGCATCCGTCCTCGACGCAAAACCACCGAACCGCATCGGCTAGCCGGGAGGTGCCTGCAGTTGCCGGGGTCCTCTTCGCCATCTGCAACAAAAACACACAATGCACAAAATGGGGTCGGCAGCCGGCGTCGCACCCGTCAACGCCCATCTCTTCCGCAAAACCCCCTCCTCGAAAGCACCATAGGCTCTGCGCTCACCTGCTCCGCACAGATTCCAAAATAGGATGCTGCGGTGGGCATCGCTTTTGGCGCCTAAGATGCTGAGGGAAATAAAATTACTATTGTGCTGGACAACACTGATCAGGCAAATCAACGTGCTAACCACAGACTCTTATTCCTGTTCCACCTACCCCTGACCCTACGCCCCCGGGCAGGGCAGCTCCACGCAGAACACACCCCTGTGCGGCCCAACACCACACAACACGGTAGACAAGGCGACTCCAAGATCAGACAACAGTCTGAACAAGAAGAATCGCCTCTGGACGAGAGATGCCCTCGGGCAAGAGTACCAAAGAGACATCAGAACTGACGTGAGGAGGAAGCAAGGTGTGGTCATAAGTGAGTCAAATGTAATGGCCCATTACAATTAGTTGCTGTCAAAACCAAGAGGATGTAAGTGCAAGAACTTTGGCTTAAACACCTAGGAACGTAAGGATGCAGGGAAGAAATCCCACTCCCGGAAAAGAGATGCCTAGAAAACACAGCGGCTCATGCAGCCGGGAATGATGCCACGTTCTGAATGACGTCCAGAAACGTCCAAGATGCAAGTCCAATGCGCACTTCAAGATTCTTATCCAAGAAAAGAAGGGCACGATGCCGACGACTGCGGGCGTTCCAGACCTTACGGGTGGTGGCTGAGGCGCCAGCCGTGCCCTTGAGCACAAAGAGCAACGAGGACATCAAGACCTGAGGAAAGTCTAAGATACAGGAGACAGACCACACAAAACACACAACAGACACCGGCCAGAACTGCCCTGCCCGGCACACACCTGCTTTGTGCTGAAATGAAATCCATTCCCTTTACCTAGCCAAAGGGGACTGCTCCAGGACAGCCCCCTGCCCCGCTCTGACTTTAAAACCCCTCCCTGCAACTCCCAACCTTGTCCCTTCCCTCCCCCAAACTATCTCCAGTGCCAAACCCTCAACTTAGCTTTCAGAGGGCCAGGGGCCTGAAGCCATCCTCCACGAGGAAAACCACATTCAGCCAACTGGATGGATCCTGCAGTCACTAGGCTGCTCTTCATCATCTGGGAAAAAAAAAAAAAAAACAAGCCCACACACACTAAGAGAAAGAAGGAACCACCCATTCCACACACAACAGTGAGCATCATAATGGTCAACAGAGACCTTTCTGGCAACATCCCCCTCCTCAGATACGCCGTGGCTTTCTGCTTGCCTGCTCCACACGGACTCCAGAGTTGGGCTCATCACCACTCACTGTTTCTGCTGCCTAAAAGACCAAAAGACACAAAACCACCATTGAACGTGCAAGAAATCACCAGCCACCTCCTCCCTACTACCCTCAGCTCACCTCAAATGCTCATCCCTTTCCAAAGGCAGCCTGCGCAGCACCTGCAAAACCAGAGAGAAACACTTCACTGAGCTGCCACATAATACTCAGAGCCACCAGGCACATCTGCTTTTTCACACCAGACAACTTCAAAACCCCTCCTACGATTGCCAACCTTGCCCCCTCCGCCCAAGCCCTCCCCAGCCCCGGCCCCTCCACTTAGCTTTCCACAAGACAGAGGTTCCGCATCTGTCCTCGACGCAAAACTGCCGACCCGCATCGGCTAGCCGGGAGGTGCCTGCAGTTGCCGGGGTCCTCTTCCCCATCTGCAACAAAAACACACAATGCACAAAACGGGGTCGGCAGCCGGCGTCGCACCCGTCAATGGCCATCTCTTCCGCAAAACCCCCTCCTCGAAAGCACCGTGGGCTCTCCGCTCACCTGCTCTGCACAGATTCCAAAATGGGATGCGGCGGCGGTCATCGCTTTTGGCGCCTAGGATGCCAAGAGAAATAAAGTCACTGTTGTGCCAGAGAACACAGATGCGGGCCAATCAGTGTGTTAACCGTAGACTCTTATTGCTGTTCCGCCTACCCTTGACTCTACACCCCCAGGCAGGGCAGCTCCACACCAAACACAACCCTGTGCGGCCCAACACCACACGACACGGTAGACAATGGACTCAAAGATCAGACAACAGTCTGAACAAGAACAATCACTTCCAGACCAGAGATGCCCTAGGGCAAGAAGACCAAAAGCATAGCAGAACTGACATGAGGAGGAGGCAAGGTGTGGTCATAAGAAACTCAAATGTTATGGCCCATTACAAAAATGTCCTGTCAAAACAGAGAGGATGTATGCACAAGAAGCCTGGTGTCAAGACCTGGGACAAACCAAACCACGGGCAAGCCAAACCCAAACCACGGGCAAGCCAAACCCAAACCACGGGCAAGCCAAACCCAAACCACGGGCAAGCCAAACCCAAACCACGGGCAAGCCAAAAGAGTCTATTTTCTGCTATATACACTGCTGAACCTTACCTGTTCTTTAAGGTTTTACCTCAGACCACTCATCTCTGACCCTCTCAATGCCCAAACAGCCCCATCCCCAACAGATGAGCGACCCCAGGGATGCAATTCACTCAGAGCTCAGCAGAGATGCAGCCCCACAGAAGACCCAGAGCAGAATGAGCTCCCTTAGCAGGGGCTGGGGCTTATATACCCAGGGCCCCGCCTGCCTCCCCGGGCTCCGCCCATCTTCCCTCAAACACAGGAGGTGCTCCTTACTGGGGGTAACGAGATCTGCTCTGTGACTGCAGCTGCGTCAACTGTGTCAGCAATGAGACCAGGTAGGTAATTACACCTAGTTTTTCTGGGGTGTAGATTGAGATAGATGTCTGTCCTGGCTTGAGGTAAAACAGAACTAATTTTCTGTTTGGTAATTTTACCTTTTTAGTTGGGCCTCTTCTAACTAACTAAACTCTGAAATTGACAGCATATTGTTCAGAAGCGGTTCACACTCACAGTGATCAGACCTGATTGTACCAAGGAATGGTGAGTAGAGAGGCCCTTGCTTATACTAATTGCTGTAACAACCCAGGTCAGGTAAATTTGTTATTTGCCCCATTGGAAGCAGAAAAAATGTTGAGGGGTCGCACCTGTAGGGAGGAGCCGACAGCACAGGAGACCCAAAGCTGACCTACAGGGTATTCCGTCCCATCTGCATCCTGCTTGGTATAAAAGCTGAGGAATCAAAGTGTTCTCTTTCTTCCTTCAATAGCCGACATCCGAGAAGCACCCTGTCTCTTCCTCTGCCTTTGTTCCCGACCCGAGCATGCCTGACTCCAGATCTGGAATTCGGCTCCTGTCGGATCCTGTCCTCTCCTACTACCCGGAGCTCACCTCAAATGCTCATCCCCTTCCAAAGGCAGCCTGCGCAGCACCTGCAAAACCAGAGAGAAACACTTCACTGAGCTGCCACCTAATACTCAGAGCCACCAGGCACGTCTTCCTTCTAACACCAGACAACTTCAAAACCCCTCCTACAATTGCCAACCTTGTCTCCTCCCCGCCCCTCCCCAGCCCCGGTCCCTCCACTTAGCTTTCACGAGGCAGAGGGTCCGCATCCGTCCTCGACGCAAAACCACCGAACCGCATCGGCTAGCCGGGAGGTGCCTGCAGTTGCCGGGGTCCTCTTCGCCATCTGCAACAAAAACACACAATGCACAAAATGGGGTCGGCAGCCGGCGCCGCACCCGTCAACGCCCATCTCTTCCGCAAAACCCCCTCCTCGAAAGCACCATAGGCTCTGCGCTCACCTGCTCCGCACAGATTCCAAAATAGGATGCTGCGGTGGGCATCGCTTTTGGCGCCTAAGATGCTGAGGGAAATAAAATTACTATTGTGCTGGACAACACTGATCAGGCAAATCAACGTGCTAACCACAGACTCTTATTCCTGTTCCACCTACCCCTGACCCTACGCCCCCGGGCAGGGCAGCTCCACGCAGAACACACCCCTGTGCGGCCCAACACCACACAACACGGTAGACAAGGCGACTCCAAGATCAGACAACAGTCTGAACAAGAAGAATCGCCTCCGGACGAGAGATGCCCTCGGGCAAGAGTACCAAAGAGACATCAGAACTGACGTGAGGAGGAAGCAAGGTGTGGTCATAAGTGAGTCAAATGTAATGGCCCATTACAATTAGTTGCTGTCAAAACCAAGAGGATGTAAGTGCAAGAACTTTGGCTTAAACACCTAGGAACGTAAGGATGCAGGGAAGAAATCCCACTCCCGGAAAAGAGATGCCTAGAAAACACAGCGGCTCATGCAGCCGGGAATGATGCCACGTTCTGAATGACGTCCAGAAACATCCAAGATGCAAGTCCAATGCGCACTTCAAGATTCTTATCCAAGAAAAGAAGGGCACGATGCCGACGACTGCGGGCGTTCCAGACCTTACGGGTGGTGGCTGAGGCGCCAGCCGTGCCCTTGAGCACAAAGAGCAACGAGGACATCAAGACCTGAGGAAAGTCTAAGATACAGGAGACAGACCACACAAAACACACAACAGACACCGGCCGGAACTGCCCTGCCTGGCACACACCTGCTTTGTGCTGAAATGAAATCCATTCCCTTTACCTAGCCAAAGGGGACTGCTCCAGGACAGCCCCCTGCCCCGCTCTGACTTTAAAACCCCTCCCTGCAACTCCCAACCTTGTCCCTCCCCTCCCCCAAACTATCTCCAGTGCCAAACCCTCAACTTAGCTTTCAGAGGGCCAGGGGCCTGAAGCCATCCTCCACGAGGAAAACCACATTCAGCCAACTGGATGGATCCTGCAGTCACTAGGCTGCTCTTCATCATCTGGGAAAAAAAAAAAAAAAAACAAGCCCACACACACTAAGAGAAAGAAGGAACCACCCATTCCACACACAACAGTGAGCATCATAATGGTCAACAGAGACCTTTCTGGCAACATCCCCCTCCTCAGATACGCCGTGGCTTTCTGCTTGCCTGCTCCACACGGACTCCAGAGTTGGGCTCATCACCACTCACTGTTTCTGCTGCCTAAAAGACCAAAAGACACAAAACCACCATTGAACGTGCAAGAAATCACCAGCCACCTCCTCCCTACTACCCTCAGCTCACCTCAAATGCTCATCCCTTTCCAAAGGCAGCCTGCGCAGCACCTGCAAAACCAGAGAGAAACACTTCACTGAGCTGCCACATAATACTCAGAGCCACCAGGCACATCTGCTTTTTCACACCAGACAACTTCAAAACCCCTCCTACGATTGCCAACCTTGCCCCCTCCGCCCAAGCCCTCCCCAGCCCCGGCCCCTCCACTTAGCTTTCCACAAGACAGAGGTTCCACATCTGTCCTCGACGCAAAACCGCCGACCCGCATCGGCTAGCCGGGAGGTGCCTGCAGTTGCCGGGGTCCTCTTCCCCATCTGCAACAAAAACACACAATGCACAAAACGGGGTCGGCAGCCGGCGTCGCACCCGTCAACGGCCATCTCTTCCGCAAAACCCCCTCCTCGAAAGCACCATGGGCTCTCCGCTCACCTGCTCCGCACAGATTCCAAAATGGGATGCGGCGGCGGTCATCGCTTTTGGCGCCTAGGATGCCAAGAGAAATAAAGTCACTGTTGTGCCGGAGAACACAGATGCGGGCCAATCGGTGTGTTAACCGTAGACTCTTATTGCTGTTCCGACTACCCCTGACTCTACGTCCCCGGGCAGGGCAGCTCCACGCCAAGCGCAACCCTGTGCGGCCCAACACCACACGACACGGTAGACCATGCGACTCCAACATCAGACAACACTCGCCACAAGAAAAACTGCCTCCAGATCGGAGATGCCCTCGGGCAAGACCACCGAAAGGGCCGCAGCCCTGACATCAGCAGGCTCTACAGCGATGCCGTAAGAGTCAAATGTAATGGCACCCTACAAGAAGCTTCTGTCAAAACGGAGAGGATGTACGTGCGAGAAGCCTGACTTCAAGACCTGGGAACGTAAGGATGCAGGGAAGAAACACCAGTCCCCGAAAGCGGATGCCTGGAGAACAGACCTGATCACGCAGCCGGGAACGACGATGCAAAAAGAGAGGACCGTCCGGAAACATCCGAGATCCAAGTCCGATCCGTGCTTTAAGATGGTTAGGCAAGAAAAGAAGGGCACGATGCCGATGAGGACAGGCGTTCCAGACCCTACGGGGAGTGCCCGAGGCGCCTGCCGTGACCCTTGAGGGCAAAGAGCCACAAGGACATCAAGACCCGAGGAAAGTCTAAGACACAGGAGACAGACCACACAAGCTACACAACAGACACCAACCGGAACTGCCCTGCCCGGCACACGATGGCTTCGGACTGAAGAGGAACCCATTTCCTTCACCTAGCCAGGGGGCACTGCTCTGGGACAGCCCCTTCCCCTACTCTGAATTGAAAAACCCTCCCTGCAAGACCCAACCTTGTCCCTTCCCTCGCCCGAACAACCGCCAGCACCAAACCCTCGACGTAGCTTTCCGAGGGCCAGGGGTCTGAAGCCGCCCTCCACAAGGAAAACCACAGTCAGCCAACGGGATCCGTCCTGCAGTCACTAGGCTCCTCTTCATCATCTGGGGGGGGGAAAAAAAAAAAAAAAAAAAAAAAAAAAACACTCACCACACACAACCCAAAAGGAAAGAAGGAACCACCCATTCCACAAACAGGGAGCATCACAAGGGTCAACACGGACCTTTCTGGCAACATCCCCCTCCTCAGATGCGCTGTGTCATTCTGCTCGCCTGCTCCGCACAGACTCCAGAGTTGGGCTCATCAGCAGTCACTCTTTGTGGTGCCTAAGAGACCAAAAGACACAAAACCACCATTGAACGCGCAAGAAATCACCAGCCCCGTGTGCCTCCTCTCTACGACCCGGCTCACCTGAAATGCTCATCCCCTTCCAAAGGCAGCCCGCGCACCGCCTGCAAAACCAGAGAGAAACACTTCACTGAGCTGCCACCTAATACTCAGAGCCACCAGGCACGTCTTCCTTCTAACACCAGACAACTTCAAAACCCCTCCTACAATTGCCAACCTTGTCTCCTCCCCGCCCCTCCCCAGCCCCGGTCCCTCCACTTAGCTTTCACGAGGCAGAGGGTCCGCATCCGTCCTCGACGCAAAACCACCGAACCGCATCGGCTAGCCGGGAGGTGCCTGCAGTTGCCGGGGTCCTCTTCGCCATCTGCAACAAAAACACACAATGCACAAAATGGGGTCGGCAGCCGGCGCCACACCCGTCAACGCCCATCTCTTCCGCAAAACCCCCTCCTCGAAAGCACCATAGGCTCTGCGCTCACCTGCTCCGCACAGATTCCAAAATAGGATGCTGCGGTGGGCATCGCTTTTGGCGCCTAAGATGCTGAGGGAAATAAAATTACTATTGTGCTGGACAACACTGATCAGGCAAATCAACGTGCTAACCACAGACTCTTATTCCTGTTCCACCTACCCCTGACCCTACGCCCCCGGGCAGGGCAGCTCCACGCAGAACACACCCCTGTGCGGCCCAACACCACACAACACGGTAGACAAGGCGACTCCAAGATCAGACAACAGTCTGAACAAGAAGAATCGCCTCTGGACGAGAGATGCCCTCGGGCAAGAGTACCAAAGAGACATCAGAACTGACGTGAGGAGGAAGCAAGGTGTGGTCATAAGTGAGTCAAATGTAATGGCCCATTACAATTAGTTGCTGTCAAAACCAAGAGGATGTAAGTGCAAGAACTTTGGCTTAAACACCTAGGAACGTAAGGATGCAGGGAAGAAATCCCACTCCCGGAAAAGAGATGCCTAGAAAACACAGCGGCTCATGCAGCCGGGAATGATGCCACGTTCTGAATGACGTCCAGAAACGTCCAAGATGCAAGTCCAATGCGCACTTCAAGATTCTTATCCAAGAAAAGAAGGGCACGATGCCGACGACTGCGGGCGTTCCAGACCTTACGGGTGGTGGCTGAGGCGCCAGCCGTGCCCTTGAGCACAAAGAGCAACGAGGACATCAAGACCTGAGGAAAGTCTAAGATACAGGAGACAGACCACACAAAACACACAACAGACACCGGCCGGAACTGCCCTGCCTGGCACACACCTGCTTTGTGCTGAAATGAAATCCATTCCCTTTACCTAGCCAAAGGGGACTGCTCCAGGACAGCCCCCTGCCCCGCTCTGACTTTAAAACCCCTCCCTGCAACTCCCAACCTTGTCCCTCCCCTCCCCCAAACTATCTCCAGTGCCAAACCCTCAACTTAGCTTTCAGAGGGCCAGGGGCCTGAAGCCATCCTCCACGAGGAAAACCACATTCAGCCAACTGGATGGATCCTGCAGTCACTAGGCTGCTCTTCATCATCTGGGAAAAAAAAAAAAAAAAACAAGCCCACACACACTAAGAGAAAGAAGGAACCACCCATTCCACACACAACAGTGAGCATCATAATGGTCAACAGAGACCTTTCTGGCAACATCCCCCTCCTCAGATACGCCGTGGCTTTCTGCTTGCCTGCTCCACACGGACTCCAGAGTTGGGCTCATCACCACTCACTGTTTCTGCTGCCTAAAAGACCAAAAGACACAAAACCACCATTGAACGTGCAAGAAATCACCAGCCACCTCCTCCCTACTACCCTCAGCTCACCTCAAATGCTCATCCCTTTCCAAAGGCAGCCTGCGCAGCACCTGCAAAACCAGAGAGAAACACTTCACTGAGCTGCCACATAATACTCAGAGCCACCAGGCACATCTGCTTTTTCACACCAGACAACTTCAAAACCCCTCCTACGATTGCCAACCTTGCCCCCTCCGCCCAAGCCCTCCCCAGCCCCGGCCCCTCCACTTAGCTTTCCACAAGACAGAGGTTCCGCATCTGTCCTCGACGCAAAACCGCCGACCCGCATCGGCTAGCCGGGAGGTGCCTGCAGTTGCCGGGGTCCTCTTCCCCATCTGCAACAAAAACACACAATGCACAAAACGGGGTCGGCAGCTGGCGTCGCACCCGTCAATGGCCATCTCTTCCGCAAAACCCCCTCCTCGAAAGCACCGTGGGCTCTCCGCTCACCTGCTCTGCACAGATTCCAAAATGGGATGCGGCGGCGGTCATCGCTTTTGGCGCCTAGGATGCCAAGAGAAATAAAGTCACTGTTGTGCCAGAGAACACAGATGCAGGCCAATCAGTGTGTTAACCGTAGACTCTTATTGCTGTTCCGCCTACCCTTGACTCTACACCCCCAGGCAGGGCAGCTCCACACCAAACACAACCCTGTGCGGCCCAACACCACACGACACGGTAGACAATGGACTCAAAGATCAGACAACAGTCTGAACAAGAACAATCACTTCCAGACCAGAGATGCCCTAGGGCAAGAAGACCAAAAGCATAGCAGAACTGACATGAGGAGGAGGCAAGGTGTGGTCATGAGAAACTCAAATGTTATGGCCCATTACAAAAATGTCCTGTCAAAACAGAGAGGATGTATGCACAAGAAGCCTGGTGTCAAGACCTGGGACAAACCAAACCACGGGCAAGCCAAACCCAAACCACGGGCAAGCCAAACCCAAACCACGGGCAAGCCAAACCCAAACCACGGGCAAGCCAAACCCAAACCACGGGCAAGCCAAACCCAAACCACGGGCAAGCCAAACCCAAACCACGGGCAAGCCAAACCCAAACCACGGGCAAGCCAAACCCAAACCACGGGCAAGCCAAACCCAAACCACGGGCAAGCCAAACCCAAACCACGGGCAAGCCAAACCCAAACCACGGGCAAGCCAAACCCAAACCACGGGCAAGCCAAACCCAAACCACGGGCAAGCCAAACCCAAACCACGGGCAAGCCAAACCCAAACCACGGGCAAGCCAAACCCAAACCACGGGCAAGCCAAACCCAAACCACGGGCAAGCCAAACCCAAACCACGGGCAAGCCAAACCCAAACCACGGGCAAGCCAAACCCAAACCACGGGCAAGCCAAACCCAAACCACGGGCAAGCCAAACCCAAACCACGGGCAAGCCAAACCCAAACCACGGGCAAGCCAAACCCAAACCACGGGCAAGCCAAACCCAAACCACGGGCAAGCCAAACCCAAACCACGGGCAAGCCAAACCCAAACCACGGGCAAGCCAAACCCAAACCACGGGCAAGCCAAACCCAAACCACGGGCAAGCCAAACCCAAACCACGGGCAAGCCAAACCCAAACCACGGGCAAGCCAAACCCAAACCACGGGCAAGCCAAACCCAAACCACGGGCAAGCCAAACCCAAACCACGGGCAAGCCAAACCCAAACCACGGGCAAGCCAAACCCAAACCACGGGCAAGCCAAACCCAAACCACGGGCAAGCCAAACCCAAACCACGGGCAAGCCAAACCCAAACCACGGGCAAGCCAAACCCAAACCACGGGCAAGCCAAAAGAGTCTATTTTCTGCTATATACACTGCTGAACCTTACCTGTTCTTTAAGGTTTTACCTCAGACCACTCATCTCTGACCCTCTCAATGCCCAAACAGCCCCATCCCCTACAGATGAGCGACCCCAGGGATGCAATTCACTCAGAGCTCAGCAGAGATGCAGCCCCACAGAAGACCCAGAGCAGAATGAGCTCCCTTAGCAGGGGCTGGGGCTTATATACCCAGGGCCCCGCCTGCCTCCCCGGGCTCCGCCCATCTTCCCTCAAACACAGGAGGTGCTCCTTACTGGGGGTAACGAGATCTGCTCTGTGACTGCAGCTGCATCAACTGTGTCAGCAATGAGACCAGGTAGGTAATTACACCTAGTTTTTCTGGGGTGTAGATTGAGATAGATGTCTGTCCTGGCTTGAGGTAAAACAGAACTAATTTTCTGTTTGGTAATTTTACCTTTTTAGTTGGGCCTCTTCTAACTAACTAAACTCTGAAATTAACAGCATATTGTTCAGAAGCGGTTCACACTCACAGTGATCAGACCTGATTGTACCAAGGAATGGTGAGTAGAGAGGCCCTTGCTTATACCAATTGCTGTAACAACCCAGGTCAGGTAAATTTGTTATTTGCCCCATTGGAAGCAGAAAAAATGTTGAGGGGTCGCACCTGTAGGGAGGAGCCGACAGCACAGGAGACCCAAAGCTGACCTACAGGGTATTCCGTCCCATCTGCATCCTGCTTGGTATAAAAGCTGAGGGATCAAAGTGTTCTCTTTCTTCCTTCAATAGCCGACATCCGAGAAGCACCCTGTCTCTTCCTCTGCCTTTGATCCCGACCCGAGCATGCCTGACTCCAGATCTGGAATTCGGCTCCTGTCGGATCCTGTCCTCTCCTACTACCCAGAGCTCACCTCAAATGCTCACCCCGTTCCAAAGGCAGCCTGCGCAGCACCTGCAAAACCAGAGAGAAACACTTCACTGAGCTGCCACATAATACTCAGAGCCACCAGGCACATCTGCTTTTTAACACCAGACAACTTCAAAACCCCACCTACGATTGCCAACCTTGTCCCCTCCTCCCAAGCCCTCCCCAGCCCCGGCCCCTCCACTTAGCTTTCCACAAGACAGAGGTTCTGCACCCATCCTCGACTCAAAACTGCCGACCCGCATCAGCTAGCCGGGAGGTGCCTGCAGTTGCCGGGGTCCTCTTCCCCATCTGCAACAAAAACACACAATGCACAAAACGGGGTCGGCAGCCGGCATCGCACCCGTCAATGCCTGTCTATTCCGCAAAACCCCCTCCTCGAAAGCACCGTGGGCTCTCCGCTCACCTGCTCTGCACAGATTCCAAAATGGGATGCGGCGGCGGTCATCGCTTTTGGCGCCTAGGATGCCAAGAGAAATAAAGTCACTGTTGTGCCAGAGAACACAGATGCGGGCCAATCAGTGTGTTAACCGTAGACTCTTATTGCTGTTCCGACTACCCCTGACTCTACGTCCCCGGGCAGGGCAGCTCCACGCCAAGCGCAACCCTGTGCGGCCCAACACCACACGACACAGTAGACCATGCGACTCCAACATCAGACAACACTCGCCACAAGAAAAACTGCCTCCAGACCGGAGATGCCCTCGGGCAAGACCACCGAAAGGGCCGCAGCCCTGACATCAGCAGGCTCTACAGCGATGCCAAAAGAGTCAAATGTAATGGCACCCTACAAGAAGCTTCTGTCAAAACGGAGAGGATGTACGTGCGAGAAGCCTGACTTCAAGACCTAGGAACGTAAGGATGCAGGGAAGAAATCCCACTCCCGGAAAAGAGATGCCTAGAAAACACAGCGGCTCATGCAGCCGGGAATGATGCCACGTTCTGAATGACGTCCAGAAACGTCCAAGATGCAAGTCCAATGCGCACTTCAAGATTCTTATCCAAGAAAAGAAGGGCACGATGCCGACGACTGCGGGCGTTCCAGACCTTACGGGTGGTGGCTGAGGCGCCAGCCGTGCCCTTGAGCACAAAGAGCAACGAGGACATCAAGACCTGAGGAAAGTCTAAGATACAGGAGACAGACCACACAAAACACACAACAGACACCGGCCGGAACTGCCCTGCCAGGCACACACCTGCTTTGTGCTGAAATGAAATCCATTCCCTTTACCTAGCCAAAGGGGACTGCTCCAGGACAGCCCCCTGCCCCACTCTGACTTTAAAACCCCTCCCTGCAACTCCCAACCTTGTCCCTCCCCTCCCCCAAACTATCTCCAGTGCCAAACCCTCAACTTAGCTTTCAGAGGGCCAGGGGCCTGAAGCCATCCTCCACGAGGAAAACCACATTCAGCCAACTGGATGGATCCTGCAGTCACTAGGCTGCTCTTCATCATCTGGGAAAAAAAAAAAAAAAAAACAAGCCCACACACACTAAGAGAAAGAAGGAACCACCCATTCCACACACAACAGTGAGCATCATAATGGTCAACAGAGACCTTTCTGGCAACATCCCCCTCCTCAGATACGCCGTGGCTTTCTGCTTGCCTGCTCCACACGGACTCCAGAGTTGGGCTCATCACCACTCACTGTTTCTGCTGCCTAAAAGACCAAAAGACACAAAACCACCATTGAACGTGCAAGAAATCACCAGCCACCTCCTCCCTACTACCCTCAGCTCACCTCAAATGCTCATCCCTTCCAAAGGCAGCCTGCGCAGCACCTGCAAAACCAGAGAGAAACACTTCACTGAGCTGCCACATAATACTCAGAGCCACCAGGCACATCTGCTTTTTCACACCAGACAACTTCAAAACCCCTCCTACGATTGCCAACCTTGTCCCCTCTGCCCAAGCCCTTCCCGGCCCCTCCACTTAGCTTTCCACAAGACAGAGGTTCCGCATCTGTCCTCGACACAAAACTGCCGACCCGCATCGGCTAGCCGGGAGGTGCCTGCAGTTGCCGGGGTCCTCTTCCCCATCTGCAACAAAAACACACAATGCACAAAACGGGGTCTGCAGCCGGCGTCGCACCTATCAATGCCCATCTCTTCCACAAAACCCCCTCCTCGAAAGCACCATGGGCTCTCCGCTCACCTGCTCCGCACAGATTCCAAAATGGGATGCGGCGGCGGTCATCACTTTTGGCGCCTAGGATGCCAAGAGAAATAAAGTCACTGTTGTGCCAGAGAACACAGATGCGGGCCAATCAGTGTGTTAACCGTAGACTCTTATTGCTGTTCCGCCTACCCTTGACTCTACACCCCCAGGCAGGGCAGCTCCACACCAAACACAACCCTGTGCGGCCCAACACCACACGACACGGTAGACAATGGACTCAAAGATCAGACAACAGTCTGAACAAGAACAATCACTTCCAGACCAGAGATGCCCTAGGGCAAGAAGACCAAAAGCATAGCAGAACTGACATGAGGAGGAGGCAAGGTGTGGTCATAAGAAACTCAAATGTTATGGCCCATTACAAAAATGTCCTGTCAAAACAGAGAGGATGTATGCACAAGAAGCCTGGTGTCAAGACCTGGGACAAACCAAACCACGGGCAAGCCAAACCCAAACCACGGGCAAGCCAAACCCAAACCACGGGCAAGCCAAACCCAAACCACGGGCAAGCCAAACCCAAACCACGGGCAAGCCAAACCCCAAACCACGGGCAAGCCAAACCCCAAACCACGGGCAAGCCAAACCCCAAACCACGGGCAAGCCAAACCCCAAACCACGGGCAAGCCAAACCCCAAACCACGGGCAAGCCAAACCCCAAACCACGGGCAAGCCAAACCCCAAACCACGGGCAAGCCAAACCCCAAACCACGGGCAAGCCAAACCCCAAACCACGGGCAAGCCAAACCCCAAACCACGGGCAAGCCAAACCCCAAACCACGGGCAAGCCAAACCCCAAACCACGGGCAAGCCAAACCCCAAACCACGGGCAAGCCAAACCCCAAACCACGGGCAAGCCAAACCCCAAACCACGGGCAAGCCAAACCCCAAACCACGGGCAAGCCAAACCCCAAACCACGGGCAAGCCAAACCCCAAACCACGGGCAAGCCAAACCCCAAACCACGGGCAAGCCAAACCCCAAACCACGGGCAAGCCAAAAGAGTCTATTTTCTGCTATATACACTGCTGAACCTTACCTGTTCTTTAAGGTTTTACCTCAGACCACTCATCTCTGACCCTCTCAATGCCCAAACAGCCCCATCCCCAACAGATGAGCGACCCCAGGGATGCAATTCACTCAGAGCTCAGCAGAGATGCAGCCCCACAGAAGACCCAGAGCAGAATGAGCTCCCTTAGCAGGGGCTGGGGCTTATATACCCAGGGCCCCGCCTGCCTCCCCGGGCTCCGCCCATCTTCCCTCAAACACAGGAGGTGCTCCTTACTGGGGGTAACGAGATCTGCTCTGTGACTGCAGCTGCGTCTGCTGTGTCAGCAATGAGACCAGGTAGGTAATTACACCTAGTTTTTCTGGGGTGTAGATTGAGATAGATGTCTGTCCTGGCTTGAGGTAAAACAGAACTAATTTTCTGTTTGGTAATTTTACCTTTTTAGTTGGGCCTCTTCTAACTAACTAAACTCTGAAATTGACAGCATATTGTTCAGAAGCGGTTCACACTCACAGTGATCAGACCTGATTGTACCAAGGAATGGTGAGTAGAGAGGCCCTTGCTTATACTAATTGCTGTAACAACCCAGGTCAGGTAAATTTGTTATTTGCCCCATTGGAAGCAGAAAAAGTGTTGAGGGGTCGCACCTGTAGGGAGGAGCTGACAGCACAGGAGACCCAAAGCTGACCTACAGGATATTCCGTCCCATCTGCATCCTGCTTGGTATAAAAGCTGAGGGATCAAAGTGTTCTCTTTCTTCCTTCGATGGCCGACATCCGAGGAGCACCCTGTCTCTTCCTCTGCCTTTGTTCCCGACCCGAGCATGCCTGACTCCAGATCTGGAATTCGGCTCCTGTCGGATCCTGTCCTCTCCTACTACCCGGAGCTCACCTCAAATGCTCATCCCGTTCCAAAGGCAGCCTGCGCAGCACCTGCAAAACGAGAGAGAAACACTTCACTGAGCTGCCACATAATACTCAGAGCCACCAGGCACGTCTGCTTTTTAACACCAGACAACTTCAAAACCCCTCCTACGATTGCCAACCTTGTCCCCTCCTCCCAAGCCCTCCCCAGCCCCGGCCCCTCCACTTAGCTTTCCACAAGACAGAGGTTCTGCACCCATCCTCGACTCAAAACTGCCGAACCGCATCAGCTAGCCGGGAGGTGCCTGCAGTTGCCAGGGTCCTCTTCACCATCTGCAACAAAAACACACAATGCACAAAACGGGGTCGGCAGCCGGCGTCGCACCCGTGAACGCCCATCTCTTCCGCAAAAACCCCCTCCTCGAAAGCACCATGGGCTCTGCGCTCACCTGCTCCGCACAGATTCCAAAATGGGATGCTGCGGCGGTCATAGCTTTTGGCGCCTAGGATGCCAAGAGAAATAAAGTCACTGTTGTGACTTTACACCCCCGGGCATGGCAGCTCCACGCCAACCGCAACTGTGCAGTCCAACACCACACGACACGGCAGACAATGCACCCCAACATTCTGCATTGCCAGGAAAAAAGTGGAGAAAAGTGAAAGACAGGTGGCTTTGAGGCTGCAGTGGCCAGCAAAGCCCGCAGCCCCAAAGTCTGGGCGGCAATGCGTGCAGTTCCCAGAGAGGTTCGAAAAAAGCCCTAGTTGTTCTCGCTGGCACCTTGGGTGCGGGAGCCACCCCCGGCCGTTCGGCCCTTTTGGAGCCCGGTGCCGGGAAACAAGTGAAAGACAGGTGGTTTTGAGGCTGGAGTGGCCAGCAAAGCCCGCAGCCCCAAAGTCTGGGCGGCAATGCGTGCAGTTCCCAGAGAGGTTCGAAAAAAGCCCTAGTTGTTCTCGCTGGCACCTTGGGTGCGGGAGCCACCCCCGGCCGTGCGGCCCTTTTGCAGCCCGGTGCCGGGAAAAAAGCAAAAAAAAGTGCAAGACAGGTGGTTTTGAGGCTGGAGTGGCCAGCAAAGCCCGCAGCCCCAAAGTCTGGGCGGCAATGCGTGCAGTTCCCAGACAGGTTCGAAAAAAGCCCGAGTTGTTCTCGCTGGCACCTTGGGGGCGGGAGCCACCCCCGGCCGTTCGGCTCTTTTGGAGCCCGGTGCCAGGAAACAAGTGAAAGACAGGTGGTTTTGAGGCTGGAGTGGCCAGCAAAGCCCGCAGCCCCAAAGTCTGGGCGGCAATGCGTGCAGTTCCCAGAGAGGTTCGAAAAAAGCCCTAGTTGTTCTCGCTGGCACCTTGGGTGCGGGAGCCACCCCCGGCCGTTCAGCCCTTTTGCAGCCCGGTGCCGGGAAAAAAGCAAAAAAAAGTGCAAGACAGGTGGTTTTGAGGCTGGAGTGGCCAGCAAAGCCCGCAGCCCCAAAGTCTGGGCAGCAATGCGTGCAGTTCCCAGAGAGGTTCGAAAAAAGCCCGAGTTGTTCTCACTGGCACCTTGGGGGCGGGAGCCACCCCCGGCCGTTCGGCTCTTATGGAGCCCGGTGCCAGGAAACAAGTGAAAGACAGGTGGTTTTGAGGCTGGAGTGGCCAGCAAAGCCCGCAGCCCCAAAGTCTGGGCGGCAATGCGTGCAGTTCCCAGAGAGGTTCGAAAAAAGCCCTAGTTGTTCTCGCTGGCACCTTGGGGGCGGGAGCCACCCCCGGCCGTTCGGCTCTTTTGGAGCCCGGTGCCGGGAAACAAGTGAAAGACAGGTGGTTTTGAGGCTGGAGTGGCCAGCAAAGCCCGCAGCCCCAAAGTCTGGGCAGCAATGCGTGCAGTTCCCAGAGAGGTTCGAAAAAAGCCCTAGTTGTTCTCGCTGGCACCTTGGGGGCGGGAGCCCCGGCCGTTCGGCCCTTTTGGAGCACAATGCAGGGAAAAAAGCAGAAACAAGTGAAAGACAGGTGGTTTTCATGCTGGAGTGGCCAGCAAAGCCCGCAGCCCCAAGTCTGGGCAGCAACGTGTGCAGTTCCCAGAGAGGTTCGAAAAAAGCCCTAGTTGTTCTCGCTGGCACCTTGGGGGCGGGAGCCACCCCCGGCCGTTCGGCTCTTTTGGAGCCCGGTGCCGGGAAACAAGTGCAAGACAGGTGGTTTTGAGGCTGGAGTGGCCAGCAAAGCCCGCAGCCCCAACGTTTGGGCAGCAATGCGTGCAGTTCCCAGAGAGGTTCGAAAAAAGCCCTAGTTGTTCTCGCTGGCACCTTGGGTGCGGGAGCCACCCCCGGCCGTTTGGCCCTTTTGGAGCCCGGTGCCGGGAAACAAGTGAAAGACAGGTGGTTTTGAGGCTGGAGTGGCCAGCAAAGCCCGCAGCCCCAAAGTCTGGGCGGCAATGCGTGCAGTTCCCAGAGAGGTTCGAAAAAAGCCCTAGTTGTTCTCACTGGCACCTTGGGTGCGGGAGCCACCCCCGGCCGTGCGGCCCTTTTGGAGCCCGGTGCCGGGAAAAAAGCAGAAACAAGTGAAAGACAGGTGGTTTTCAGGCTGGAGTGGCCAGCAAAGCCCGCAGCCCCAAAGTCTGGGCGGCAATGCGTGCAGTTCCCAGAGAGGTTCGAAAAAAGCCCTAGTTGTTCTCGCTGGCACCTTGGGGGCGGGAGCCACCCCCGGCCGTTCGGCCCTTTTGCAGCCCGGTGCCGGGAAAAAAGCAAAAAAAAGTGCAAGACAGGTGGTTTTGAGGCTGGAGTGGCCAGCAAAGCCCGCAGCCCCAAAGTCTGGGCGGCAATGCGTGCAGTTCCCAGACAGGTTCGAAAAAAGCCCGAGTTGTTATCGCTGGCACCTTGGGGGCGGGAGCCACCCCCGGCCGTGCGGCTCTTTTGGAGCCCGGTGCCAGGAAACAAGTGAAAGACAGGTGGTTTTGAGGCTGGAGTGGCCAGCAAAGCCCGCAGCCCCAAAGTCTGGGCGGCAATGCGTGCAGTTCCCAGAGAGGTTCGAAAAAAGCCCTAGTTGTTCTCGCTGGCACCTTGGGTGCGGGAGCCACCCCCGGCCGTGCGGCTCTTTTGGAGCCCGGTGCCGGGAAAAAAGCAGAAACAAGTGAAAGACAGGTGGTTTTGAGGCTGGAGTGGCCAGCAAAGCCCGCAGCCCCAAAGTCTGGGCGGCAATGCGTGCAGTTCCCAGAGAGGTTCGAAAAAAGCCCTAGTTGTTCTCGCTGGCACCTTGGGGGCGGGAGCCACCCCCGGCCGTTCGGCTCTTATGGAGCCCGGTGCCAGGAAACAAGTGAAAGACAGGTGGTTTTGAGGCTGGAGTGGCCAGCAAAGCCCGCAGCCCCAAAGTCTGGGCGGCAATGCGTGCAGTTCCCAGAGAGGTTCGAAAAAAGCCCTAGTTGTTCTCGCTGGCACCTTGGGGGCGGGAGCCACCCCCGGCCGTTCGGCTCTTTTGGAGCCCGGTGCCGGGAAACAAGTGAAAGACAGGTGGTTTTGAGGCTGGAGTGGCCAGCAAAGCCCGCAGCCCCAAAGTCTGGGCAGCAATGCGTGCAGTTCCCAGAGAGGTTCGAAAAAAGCCCTAGTTGTTCTCGCTGGCACCTTGGGGGCGGGAGCCCCGGCCGTTCGGCCCTTTTGGAGCACAATGCAGGGAAAAAAGCAGAAACAAGTGAAAGACAGGTGGTTTTCATGCTGGAGTGGCCAGCAAAGCCCGCAGCCCCAAGTCTGGGCAGCAACGTGTGCAGTTCCCAGAGAGGTTCGAAAAAAGCCCTAGTTGTTCTCGCTGGCACCTTGGGGGCGGGAGCCACCCCCGGCCGTTCGGCTCTTTTGGAGCCCGGTGCCGGGAAACAAGTGCAAGACAGGTGGTTTTGAGGCTGGAGTGGCCAGCAAAGCCCGCAGCCCCAACGTTTGGGCAGCAATGCGTGCAGTTCCCAGAGAGGTTCGAAAAAAGCCCTAGTTGTTCTCGCTGGCACCTTGGGTGCGGGAGCCACCCCCGGCCGTTCGGCCCTTTTGGAGCCCGGTGCCGGGAAACAAGTGAAAGACAGGTGGTTTTGAGGCTGGAGTGGCCAGCAAAGCCCGCAGCCCCAAAGTCTGGGCGGCAATGCGTGCAGTTCCCAGAGAGGTTCGAAAAAAGCCCTAGTTGTTCTCACTGGCACCTTGGGTGCGGGAGCCACCCCCGGCCGTGCGGCCCTTTTGGAGCCCGGTGCCGGGAAAAAAGCAGAAACAAGTGAAAGACAGGTGGTTTTCAGGCTGGAGTGGCCAGCAAAGCCCGCAGCCCCAAAGTCTGGGCGGCAATGCGTGCAGTTCCCAGAGAGGTTCGAAAAAAGCCCTAGTTGTTCTCGCTGGCACCTTGGGGGCGGGAGCCACCCCCGGCCGTTCGGCCCTTTTGCAGCCCGGTGCCGGGAAAAAAGCAAAAAAAAGTGCAAGACAGGTGGTTTTGAGGCTGGAGTGGCCAGCAAAGCCCGCAGCCCCAAAGTCTGGGCGGCAATGCGTGCAGTTCCCAGACAGGTTCGAAAAAAGCCCGAGTTGTTATCGCTGGCACCTTGGGGGCGGGAGCCACCCCCGGCCGTGCGGCTCTTTTGGAGCCCGGTGCCAGGAAACAAGTGAAAGACAGGTGGTTTTGAGGCTGGAGTGGCCAGCAAAGCCCGCAGCCCCAAAGTCTGGGCGGCAATGCGTGCAGTTCCCAGAGAGGTTCGAAAAAAGCCCTAGTTGTTCTCGCTGGCACCTTGGGTGCGGGAGCCACCCCCGGCCGTGCGGCTCTTTTGGAGCCCGGTGCCGGGAAAAAAGCAGAAACAAGTGAAAGACAGGTGGTTTTGAGGCTGGAGTGGCCAGCAAAGCCCGCAGCCCCAAAGTCTGGGCGGCAATGCGTGCAGTTCCCAGAGAGGTTCGAAAAAAGCCCGAGTTGTTCTCGCTGGCACCTTGGGTGCGGGAGCCACCCCCGGCCGTTCGGCTCTTTTGGAGCCCGGTGCCAGGAAACAAGTGAAAGACAGGTGGTTTTGAGGCTGGAGTGGCCAGCAAAGCCCGCAGCCCCAAAGTCTGGGCGGCAATGCGTGCAGTTCCCAGACAGGTTCGAAAAAAGCCCGAGTTGTTCTCGCTGGCACCTTGGGGGCGGGAGCCACCCCCGGCCGTTCGGCTCTTTTGGAGCCCGGTGCCGGGAAACAAGTGAAAGACAGGTGGTTTTGAGGCTGGAGTGGCCAGCAAAGCCCGCAGCCCCAAAGTCTGGGCAGCAATGCGTGCAGTTCCCAGAGAGGTTCGAAAAAAGCCCTAGTTGTTCTCGCTGGCACCTTGGGTGCGGGAGCCACCCCCGGCCGTTCGGCCCTTTTGGAGCACAATGCAGGGAAAAAAGCAGAAACAAGTGAAAGACAGGTGGTTTTCATGCTGGAGTGGCCAGCAAAGCCCGCAGCCCCAAGTCTGGGCAGCAACGTGTGCAGTTCCCAGAGAGGTTCGAAAAAAGCCCTAGTTGTTCTCGCTGGCACGTTGGGTGCGGGAGCCACCCCCGGCCGTTCGGCTCTTTTGGAGCCCGGTGCCGGGAAACAAGTGCAAGACAGGTGGTTTTGAGGCTGGAGTGGCCAGCAAAGCCCGCAGCCCCAAAGTCTGGGCGGCAATCCGTGCAGTTCCCAGAGAGGTTCGAAAAAAGCCCTAGTTGTTCTCGCTGGCACCTTGGGTGCGGGAGCCACCGCCGGCCATGCGGCCCTTTTAGAGGCCGGTGCCGGGAAAAAAGCAGAAACAAGTGAAAGACAGGTGGTTTTCAGGCTGGAGTGGCCAGCAAAGCCCGCAGCCCCAAAGTCTGGGCGGCAATGCGTGCAGTTCCCAGAGAGGTTCGAAAAAAGCCCTAGTTGTTCTCGCTGGCACCTTGGGTGCGGGAGCCACCCCCGGCCGTTCGGCCCTTTTGCAGCCCGGTGCCGGGAAAAAAGCAAAAAAAAGTGCAAGACAGGTGGTTTTGAGGCTGGAGTGGCCAGCAAAGCCCGCAGCCCCAAAGTCTGGGCGGCAATGCGTGCAGTTCCCAGAGAGGTTCGAAAAAAGCCCTAGTTGTTCTCGCTGGCACCTTGGGGGCGGGAGCCACCCCCGGCCGTTCGGCCCTTTTGCAGCCCGGTGCCGGGAAAAAAGCAAAAAAAAGTGCAAGACAGGTGGTTTTGAGGCTGGAGTGGCCAGCAAAGCCCGCAGCCCCAAAGTCTGGGCGGCAATGCGTGCAGTTCCCAGAGAGGTTCGAAAAAAGCCCGAGTTGTTCTCGCTGGCACCTTGGGGGCGGGAGCCACCCCCGGCCGTTCGGCCTTTTTGCAGCCCGGTGCCGGGAAAAAATGCAAAAAAGTGAAAGACAGGTGGTTCTGAGGCTGGAGTGGCCAGCAAAGCCTGCAGCCCCAAAGTCTGGGCGGCAATGCGTGCAGTTCCCAGAGAGGTTCGAAAAAAGCCCGAGTTGTTCTCGCTGGCACCTTGGGGGCGGGAGCCACCCCCGGCCGTTCGGCCCTTTTGGAGCCCGGTGCCAGGAAACAAGTGAAAGACAGGTGGTTTTGAGGCTGGAGTGGCCAGCAAAGCCCACAGCCCCAAAGTCTGGGCGGCAATGCGTGCAGTTCCCAGAGAGGTTCGAAAAAAGCCCTAGTTGTTCTCGCTGGCACCTTGGGTGCGGGAGCCACCCCCGGCCGTGCGGCCCTTTTGGAGCCCGGTGCCGGGAAAAAAGCAGAAACAAGTGAAAGACAGGTGGTTTTCAGGCTGGAGTGGCCAGCAAAGCCCGCAGCCCCAACGTTTGGGCAGCAATGCGTGCAGTTCCCAGAGAGGTTCGAAAAAAGCCCGAGTTGTTCTCGCTGGCACCTTGGGGGCGGGAGCCACCCCCGGCCGTTCGGCCCTTTTGGAGCCCGGTGCCGGGAAAAAAGCAAAAAAAAGTGCAAGACAGGTGGTTTTGAGGCTGGAGTGGCCAGCAAAGCCCGCAGCCCCAAAGTCTGGGCGGCAATGCGTGCAGTTCCCAGACAGGTTCGAAAAAAGCCCGAGTTGTTCTCGCTGGCACCTTGGGGGCGGGAGCCACCCCCGGCCGTTCGGCTCTTTTGGAGCCCGGTGCCAGGAAACAAGTGAAAGACAGGTGGTTTTGAGGCTGGAGTGGCCAGCAAAGCCCGCAGCCCCAAAGTCTGGGCGGCAATCCGTGCAGTTCCCAGAGAGGTTCGAAAAAAGCCCTAGTTGTTCTCGCTGGCACCTTGGGTGAGGGAGCCACCCCCGGCCGTGCGGCCCTTTTGGAGCCCGGTGCCGGGAAAAAAGCAGAAACAAGTGAAAGACAGGTGGTTTTGAGGCTGGAGTGGCCAGCAAAGCCCGCAGCCCCAAAGTCTGGGCAGCAATGCGTGCAGTTCCCAGAGAGGTTCGAAAAAAGCCCTAGTTGTTCTCGCTGGCACCTTGGGGGCGGGAGCCACCCCCGGCCGTTCGGCTCTTTTGGAGCCCGGTGCCAGGAAACAAGTGAAAGACAGGTGGTTTTGAGGCTGGAGTGGCCAGCAAAGCCCGCAGCCCCAAAGTCTGGGCGGCAATGCGTGCAGTTCCCAGAGAGGTTCGAAAAAAGCCCGAGTTGTTCTCGCTGGCACCTTGGGGGCGGGAGCCACCCCCGGCCGTTCGGCTCTTTTGGAGCCCGGTGCCAGGAAACAAGTGAAAGACAGGTGGTTTTGAGGCTGGAGTGGCCAGCAAAGCCCGCAGCCCCAAAGTCTGGGCGGCAATGCGTGCAGTTCCCAGAGAGGTTCGAAAAAAGCCCTAGTTGTTCTCGCTGGCACCTTGGGTGCGGGAGCCACCCCCGGCCGTTCGGCCCTTTGGGAGCACAGTGCCGGGAAAAAAGCAGAAACAAGTGAAAGACAGGTGGTTTTGAGGCTGGAGTGGCCAGCAAAGCCCGCAGCCCCAAAGTCTGGGCAGCAATGCGTGCAGTTCCCAGAGAGGTTCGAAAAAAGCCCTAGTTGTTCTCGCTGGCACCTTGGGTGCGGGAGCCACCCCCGGCCGTTCGGCCCTTTTGGAGCACAATGCAGGGAAAAAAGCAGAAACAAGTGAAAGACAGGTGGTTTTCATGCTGGAGTGGCCAGCAAAGCCCGCAGCCCCAAGTCTGGGCAGCAACGTGTGCAGTTCCCAGAGAGGTTCGAAAAAAGCCCTAGTTGTTCTCGCTGGCACCTTGGGTGCGGGAGCCACCCCCGGCCGTTCGGCTCTTTTGGAGCCCGGTGCCGGGAAACAAGTGCAAGACAGGTGGTTTTGAGGCTGGAGTGGCCAGCAAAGCCCGCAGCCCCAAAGTCTGGGCGGCAATGCGTGCAGTTCCCAGAGAGGTTCGAAAAAAGCCCTAGTTGTTCTCGCTGGCACCTTGGGTGCGGGAGCCACCCCCGGCCGTGCGGCCCTTTTGGAGCCCGGTGCCGGGAAAAAAGCAGAAACAAGTGAAAGACAGGTGGTTTTCAGGCTGGAGTGGCCAGCAAAGCCCGCAGCCCCAACGTTTGGGCAGCAATGCGTGCAGTTCCCAGAGAGGTTCGAAAAAAGCCCGAGTTGTTCTCGCTGGCACCTTGGGTGCGGGAGCCACCCCCGGCCGTTCGGCCCTTTTGCAGCCCGGTGCCGGGAAAAAAGCAAAAAAAAGTGCAAGACAGGTGGTTTTGAGGCTGGAGTGGCCAGCAAAGCCCGCAGCCCCAAAGTCTGGGCGGCAATGCGTGCAGTTCCCAGAGAGGTTCGAAAAAAGCCCGAGTTGTTCTCGCTGGCACCTTGGGGGCGGGAGCCACCCCCGGCCGTTCGGCCCTTTTGCAGCCCGGTGCCGGGAAAAAAGCAAAAAAAAGTGCAAGACAGGTGGTTTTGAGGCTGGAGTGGCCAGCAAAGCCCGCAGCCCCAAAGTCTGGGCGGCAATGCGTGCAGTTCCCAGAGAGGTTCGAAAAAAGCCCTAGTTGTTCTCGCTGGCACCTTGGGGGCGGGAGCCACCCCCGGCCGTGCGGCCCTTTTGCAGCCCGGTGCCGGGAAAAAAGCAGAAACAAGTGAAAGACAGGTGGTTTTGAGGCTGGAGTGGCCAGCAAAGCCCGCAG
This sequence comes from Numenius arquata, assembly GCF_964106895.1. Lineage (NCBI taxonomy): Eukaryota > Metazoa > Chordata > Aves > Charadriiformes > Scolopacidae > Numenius > Numenius arquata. Next base: position 38,822 of record NW_027414061.1, read on the forward strand.
CCCCAAAGTCTGGGCAGCAATGCGTGCAGTTCCCAGAGAGGTTCGAAAAAAGCCCTAGTTGTTCTCGCTGGCACCTTGGGGGCGGGAGCCACCCCCGGCCGTTCGGCTCTTTTGGAGCCCGGTGCCAGGAAACAAGTGAAAGACAGGTGGTTTTGAGGCTGGAGTGGCCAGCAAAGCCCGCAGCCCCAAAGTCTGGGCGGCAATGCGTGCAGTTCCCAGACAGGTTCGAAAAAAGCCCGAGTTGTTCTCGCTGGCACCTTGGGGGCGGGAGCCACCCCCGGCCGTTCGGCTCTTTTGGAGCCCGGTGCCAGGAAACAAGTGAAAGACAGGTGGTTTTGAGGCTGGAGTGGCCAGCAAAGCCCGCAGCCCCAAAGTCTGGGCGGCAATGCGTGCAGTTCCCAGAGAGGTTCGAAAAAAGCCCTAGTTGTTCTCGCTGGCACCTTGGGTGCGGGAGCCACCCCCGGCCGTGCGGCCCTTTTGCAGCCCGGTGCCGGGAAAAAAGCAGAAACAAGTGAAAGACAGGTGGTTTTGAGGCTGGAGTGGCCAGCAAAGCCCGCAGCCCCAAAGTCTGGGCGGCAATGCGTGCAGTTCCCAGACAGGTTCGAAAAAAGCCCTAGTTGTTCTCGCTGGCACCTTGGGTGCGGGAGCCACCCCCGGCCGTTCGGCTCTTTTGGAGCCCGGTGCCAGGAAACAAGTGAAAGACAGGTGGTTTTGAGGCTGGAGTGGCCAGCAAAGCCCGCAGCCCCAAAGTCTGGGCGGCAATGCGTGCAGTTCCCAGAGAGGTTCGAAAAAAGCCCGAGTTGTTCTCGCTGGCACCTTGGGGGCGGGAGCCACCCCCGGCCGTTCGGCTCTTTTGGAGCCCGGTGCCAGGAAACAAGTGAAAGACAGGTGGTTTTGAGGCTGGAGTGGCCAGCAAAGCCCGCAGCCCCAAAGTCTGGGCGGCAATGCGTGCAGTTCCCAGAGAGGTTCGAAAAAAGCCCTAGTTGTTCTCGCTGGCACCTTGGGTGCGGGAGCCACCCCCGGCCGTGCGGCCCTTTTGCAGCCCGGTGCCGGGAAAAAAGCAGAAACAAGTGAAAGACAGGTGGTTTTGAGGCTGGAGTGGCCAGCAAAGCCCGCAGCCCCAAAGTCTGGGCGGCAATGCGTGCAGTTCCCAGAGAGGTTCGAAAAAAGCCCTAGTTGTTCTCGCTGGCACCTTGGGTGCGGGAGCCACCCCCGGCCGTTCGGCTCTTTTGGAGCCCGGTGCCAGGAAACAAGTGAAAGACAGGTGGTTTTGAGGCTGGAGTGGCCAGCAAAGCCCGCAGCCCCAAAGTCTGGGCGGCAATGCGTGCAGTTCCCAGAGAGGTTCGAAAAAAGCCCTAGTTGTTCTCGCTGGCACCTTGGGGGCGGGAGCCACCCCCGGCCGTTCGGCCTTTTTGCAGCCCGGTGCCGGGAAAAAATGCAAAAAAGTGAAAGACAGGTGGTTCTGAGGCTGGAGTGGCCAGCAAAGCCTGCAGCCCCAAAGTCTGGGCGGCAATGCGTGCAGTTCCCAGAGAGGTTCGAAAAAAGCCCTAGTTGTTCTCGCTGGCACCTTGGGTGCGGGAGCCACCCCCGGCCGTTCGGCTCTTTTGGAGCCCGGTGCCAGGAAACAAGTGAAAGACAGGTGGTTTTGAGGCTGGAGTGGCCAGCAAAGCCCGCAGCCCCAAAGTCTGGGCGGCAATGCGTGCAGTTCCCAGAGAGGTTCGAAAAAAGCCCGAGTTGTTCTCGCTGGCACCTTGGGGGCGGGAGCCACCCCCGGCCGTTCGGCTCTTTTGGAGCCCGGTGCCAGGAAACAAGTGAAAGACAGGTGGTTTTGAGGCTGGAGTGGCCAGCAAAGCCCGCAGCCCCAAAGTCTGGGCGGCAATGCGTGCAGTTCCCAGAGAGGTTCGAAAAAAGCCCTAGTTGTTCTCGCTGGCACCTTGGGTGCGGGAGCCACCCCCGGCCGTGCGGCCCTTTTGCAGCCCGGTGCCGGGAAAAAAGCAGAAACAAGTGAAAGACAGGTGGTTTTGAGGCTGGAGTGGCCAGCAAAGCCCGCAGCCCCAAAGTCTGGGCGGCAATGCGTGCAGTTCCCAGAGAGGTTCGAAAAAAGCCCGAGTTGTTCTCGCTGGCACCTTGGGTGCGGGAGCCACCCCCGGCCGTTCGGCTCTTTTGGAGCCCGGTGCCAGGAAACAAGTGAAAGACAGGTGGTTTTGAGGCTGGAGTGGCCAGCAAAGCCCGCAGCCCCAAAGTCTGGGCGGCAATGCGTGCAGTTCCCAGAGAGGTTCGAAAAAAGCCCTAGTTGTTCTCGCTGGCACCTTGGGGGCGGGAGCCACCCCCGGCCGTTCGGCCTTTTTGCAGCCCGGTGCCGGGAAAAAATGCAAAAAAGTGAAAGACAGGTGGTTCTGAGGCTGGAGTGGCCAGCAAAGCCTGCAGCCCCAAAGTCTGGGCGGCAATGCGTGCAGTTCCCAGAGAGGTTCGAAAAAAGCCCTAGTTGTTCTCGCTGGCACCTTGGGTGCGGGAGCCACCCCCGGCCGTTCGGCCCTTTTGGAGCCCGGTGCCGGGAAACAAGTGAAAGACAGGTGGTTTTGAGGCTGGAGTGGCCAGCAAAGCCCGCAGCCCCAAAGTCTGGGCGGCAATGCGTGCAGTTCCCAGAGAGGTTCGAAAAAAGCCCGAGTTGTTCTCGCTGGCACCTTGGGGGCGGGAGCCACCCCCGGCCGTTCGGCCCTTTTGGAGCCCGGTGCCGGGAAAAAAGCAAAAAAAAGTGCAAGACAGGTGGTTTTGAGGCTGGAGTGGCCAGCAAAGCCCGCAGCCCCAAAGTCTGGGCGGCAATGCGTGCAGTTCCCAGAGAGGTTCGAAAAAAGCCCGAGTTGTTCTCGCTGGCACCTTGGGGGCGGGAGCCACCCCCAGCCGTTCGGCTCTTTTGGAGCCCGGTGCCAGGAAACAAGTGAAAGACAGGTGGTTTTGAGGCTGGAGTGGCCAGCAAAGCCCGCAGCCCCAAAGTCTGGGCGGCAATGCGTGCAGTTCCCAGAGAGGTTCGAAAAAAGCCCTAGTTGTTCTCGCTGGCACCTTGGGTGCGGGAGCCACCCCCGGCCGTTCGGCTCTTTTGGAGCCCGGTGCCAGGAAACAAGTGAAAGACAGGTGGTTTTGAGGCTGGAGTGGCCAGCAAAGCCCGCAGCCCCAAAGTCTGGGCGGCAATGCGTGCAGTTCCCAGAGAGGTTCGAAAAAAGCCCTAGTTGTTCTCGCTGGCACCTTGGGTGCGGGAGCCACCCCCGGCAGTGCGGCCCTTTTGGAGCCCGGTGCCGGGAAAAAAGCAGAAACAAGTGAAAGACAGGTGGTTTTGAGGCTGGAGTGGCCAGCAAAGCCCGCAGCCCCAAAGTCTGGGCGGCAATGCGTGCAGTTCCCAGAGAGGTTCGAAAAAAGCCCTAGTTGTTCTCGCTGGCACCTTGGGGGCGGGAGCCACCCCCGGCCGTTCGGCTCTTTTGGAGCCCGGTGCCAGGAAACAAGTGAAAGACAGGTGGTTTTGAGGCTGGAGTGGCCAGCAAAGCCCGCAGCCCCAAAGTCTGGGCGGCAATGCGTGCAGTTCCCAGAGAGGTTCGAAAAAAGCCCTAGTTGTTCTCGCTGGCACCTTGGGTGCGGGAGCCACCACCGGCCGTTCGGCCCTTTGGGAGCACAGTGCCGGGAAAAAAGCAGAAACAAGTGAAAGACAGGTGGTTTTGAGGCTGGAGTGGCCAGCAAAGCCCGCAGCCCCAAAGTCTGGGCGGCAATGCGTGCAGTTCCCAGAGAGGTTCGAAAAAAGCCCGAGTTGTTCTCGCTGGCACCTTGGGGGCGGGAGCCACCCCCGGCCGTTCGGCCCTTTTGCAGCCCGGTGCCGGGAAAAAGTGCAAAAAAGTGCAAGACAGGTGGTTTTGAGGCTGGAGTGGCCAGCAAAGCCCGCAGCCCCAAAGTCTGGGCAGCAATGCGTGCAGTTCCCAGAGAGGTTCGAAAAAAGCCCGAGTTGTTCTCGCTGGCACCTTGGGGGCGGGAGCCACCCCCGGCCGTTCGGCCCTTTTGGAGCCCGGTGCCGGGAAAAAAGCAAAAAAAAGTGCAAGACAGGTGGTTTTGAGGCTGGAGTGGCCAGCAAAGCCCGCAGCCCCAAAGTCTGGGCAGCAATGCGTGCAGTTCCCAGAGAGGTTCAAAAAAAGCCCTAGTTGTTCTCGCTGGCACCTTGGGTGCGGGAGCCACCCCCGGCCGTTCGGCTCTTATGGAGCCCGGTGCCAGGAAACAAGTGAAAGACAGGTGGTTTTGAGGCTGGAGTGGCCAGCAAAGCCCGCAGCCCCAAAGTCTGGGCGGCAATGCGTGCAGTTCCCAGAGAGGTTCGAAAAAAGCCCGAGTTGTTCTCGCTGGCACCTTGGGGGCGGGAGCCACCCCCGGCCGTTCGGCCCTTTTGGAGCCCGGTGCCGGGAAAAAAGCAAAAAAAAGTGCAAGACAGGTGGTTTTGAGGCTGGAGTGGCCAGCAAAGCCCGCAGCCCCAAAGTCTGGGCGGCAATGCGTGCAGTTCCCAGACAGGTTCGAAAAAAGCCCGAGTTGTTCTCGCTGGCACCTTGGGGGCGGGAGCCACCCCCGGCCGTTCGGCTCTTTTGGAGCCCGGTGCCAGGAAACAAGTGAAAGACAGGTGGTTTTGAGGCTGGAGTGGCCAGCAAAGCCCGCAGCCCCAAAGTCTGGGCGGCAATGCGTGCAGTTCCCAGAGAGGTTCGAAAAAAGCCCTAGTTGTTCTCGCTGGCACCTTGGGTGCGGGAGCCACCCCCGGCCGTTCGGCCCTTTGGGAGCACAGTGCCGGGAAAAAAGCAGAAACAAGTGAAAGACAGGTGGTTTTGAGGCTGGAGTGGCCAGCAAAGCCCGCAGCCCCAAAGTCTGGGCGGCAATGCGTGCAGTTCCCAGAGAGGTTCGAAAAAAGCCCGAGTTGTTCTCGCTGGCACCTTGGGGGCGGGAGCCACCCCCGGCCGTTCGGCCCTTTTGCAGCCCGGTGCCGGGAAAAAATGCAAAAAAGTGCAAGACAGGTGGTTTTGAGGCTGGAGTGGCCAGCAAAGCCCGCAGCCCCAAAGTCTGGGCAGCAATGCGTGCAGTTCCCAGAGAGGTTCGAAAAAAGCCCGAGTTGTTCTCGCTGGCACCTTGGGGGCGGGAGCCACCCCCGGCCGTTCGGCCCTTTTGGAGCCCGGTGCCGGGAAAAAAGCAAAAAAAAGTGCAAGACAGGTGGTTTTGAGGCTGGAGTGGCCAGCAAAGCCCGCAGCCCCAAAGTCTGGGCAGCAATGCGTGCAGTTCCCAGAGAGGTTCAAAAAAAGCCCTAGTTGTTCTCGCTGGCACCTTGGGTGCGGGAGCCACCCCCGGCCGTTCGGCTCTTATGGAGCCCGGTGCCAGGAAACAAGTGAAAGACAGGTGGTTTTGAGGCTGGAGTGGCCAGCAAAGCCCGCAGCCCCAAAGTCTGGGCGGCAATGCGTGCAGTTCCCAGAGAGGTTCGAAAAAAGCCCGAGTTGTTCTCGCTGGCACCTTGGGGGCGGGAGCCACCCCCGGCCGTTCGGCCTTTTTGCAGCCCGGTGCCGGGAAAAAATGCAAAAAAGTGAAAGACAGGTGGTTCTGAGGCTGGAGTGGCCAGCAAAGCCTGCAGCCCCAAAGTCTGGGCGGCAATGCGTGCAGTTCCCAGAGAGGTTCGAAAAAAGCCCTAGTTGTTCTCGCTGGCACCTTGGGTGCGGGAGCCACCCCCGGCCGTTCGGCCCTTTTGGAGCCCGGTGCCGGGAAACAAGTGAAAGACAGGTGGTTTTGAGGCTGGAGTGGCCAGCAAAGCCCGCAGCCCCAAAGTCTGGGCGGCAATGCGTGCAGTTCCCAGAGAGGTTCGAAAAAAGCCCGAGTTGTTCTCGCTGGCACCTTGGGTGCGGGAGCCACCCCCGGCCGTGCGGCTCTTTTGGAGCCCGGTGCCGGGAAAAAAGCAGAAACAAGTGAAAGACAGGTGGTTTTGAGGCTGGAGTGGCCAGCAAAGCCCGCAGCCCCAAAGTCTGGGCGGCAATGCGTGCAGTTCCCAGAGAGGTTCGAAAAAAGCCCTAGTTGTTCTCGCTGGCACCTTGGGGGCGGGAGCCACCCCCGGCCGTTCGGCCCTTTTGGAGCCCGGTGCCGGGAAAAAAGCAAAAAAAAGTGCAAGACAGGTGGTTTTGAGGCTGGAGTGGCCAGCAAAGCCCGCAGCCCCAAAGTCTGGGCGGCAATGCGTGCAGTTCCCAGACAGGTTCGAAAAAAGCCCGAGTTGTTCTCGCTGGCACCTTGGGGGCGGGAGCCACCCCCGGCCGTGCGGCTCTTTTGGAGCCCGGTGCCAGGAAACAAGTGAAAGACAGGTGGTTTTGAGGCTGGAGTGGCCAGCAAAGCCCGCAGCCCCAAAGTCTGGGCGGCAATGCGTGCAGTTCCCAGAGAGGTTCGAAAAAAGCCCTAGTTGTTCTCGCTGGCACCTTGGGTGCGGGAGCCACCCCCGGCCGTGCGGCCCTTTTGGAGCCCGGTGCCGGGAAAAAAGCAGAAACAAGTGAAAGACAGGTGGTTTTGAGGCTGGAGTGGCCAGCAAAGCCCGCAGCCCCAAAGTCTGGGCGGCAATGCGTGCAGTTCCCAGAGAGGTTCGAAAAAAGCCCTAGTTGTTCTCGCTGGCACCTTGGGTGCGGGAGCCACCCCCGGCCGTTCGGCTCTTTTGGAGCCCGGTGCCAGGAAACAAGTGAAAGACAGGTGGTTTTGAGGCTGGAGTGGCCAGCAAAGCCCGCAGCCCCAAAGTCTGGGCGGCAATGCGTGCAGTTCCCAGAGAGGTTCGAAAAAAGCCCTAGTTGTTCTCGCTGGCACCTTGGGTGCGGGAGCCACCACCGGCCGTTCGGCCCTTTGGGAGCACAGTGCCGGGAAAATAGCAGAAACAAGTGAAAGACAGGTAGTTTTGAGGCTGGAGTGGCCAGCAAAGCCCGCAGCCCCAAAGTCTGGGCGGCAATGCGTGCAGTTCCCAGAGAGGTTCGAAAAAAGCCCGAGTTGTTCTCGCTGGCACCTTGGGGGCGGGAGCCACCCCCGGCCGTTCGGCCCTTTTGCAGCCCGGTGCCGGGAAAAAATGCAAAAAAGTGAAAGACAGGTGGTTTTGAGGCTGGAGTGGCCAGCAAAGCCTGCAGCCCCAAAGTCTGGGCAGCAATGCGTGCAGTTCCCAGAGAGGTTCGAAAAAAGCCCTAGTTGTTCTCGCTGGCACCTTGGGTGCGGGAGCCACCCCCGGCCGTTCGGCTCTTATGGAGCCCGGTGCCAGGAAACAAGTGAAAGACAGGTGGTTTTGAGGCTGGAGTGGCCAGCAAAGCCCGCAGCCCCAAAGTCTGGGCGGCAATGCGTGCAGTTCCCAGAGAGGTTCGAAAAAAGCCCGAGTTGTTCTCGCTGGCACCTTGGGGGCGGGAGCCACCCCCGGCCGTTCGGCCCTTTTGCAGCCCGGTGCCGGGAAAAAATGCAAAAAAAAGTGCAAGACAGGTGGTTTTGAGGCTGGAGTGGCCAGCAAAGCCCGCAGCCCCAAAATCTGGGCGGCAATGCGTGCAGTTCCCAGACAGGTTCGAAAAAAGCCCGAGTTGTTCTCGCTGGCACCTTGGGGGCGGGAGCCACCCCCGGCCGTTTGGCTCTTTTGGAGCCCGGTGCCAGGAAACAAGTGAAAGACAGGTGGTTTTGAGGCTGGAGTGGCCAGCAAAGCCCGCAGCCCCAAAGTCTGGGCGGCAATGCGTGCAGTTCCCAGAGAGGTTCGAAAAAAGCCCTAGTTGTTCTCGCTGGCACCTTGGGTGCGGGAGCCACCCCCGGCCGTGCGGCCCTTTTGGAGCCCGGTGCCGGGAAAAAAGCAGAAACAAGTGAAAGACAGGTGGTTTTGAGGCTGGAGTGGCCAGCAAAGCCCGCAGCCCCAAAGTCTGGGCGGCAATGCGTGCAGTTCCCAGACAGGTTCGAAAAAAGCCCTAGTTGTTCTCGCTGGCACCTTGGGTGCGGGAGCCACCCCCGGCCATTCGGCTCTTTTGGAGCCCGGTGCCAGGAAACAAGTGAAAGACAGGTGGTTTTGAGGCTGGAGTGGCCAGCAAAGCCCGCAGCCCCAAAGTCTGGGCGGCAATGCGTGCAGTTCCCAGAGAGGTTCGAAAAAAGCCCGAGTTGTTCTCGCTGGCACCTTGGGTGCGGGAGCCACCACCGGCCGTTCGGCCCTTTGGGAGCACAGTGCCGGGAAAAAAGCAGAAACAAGTGAAAGACAGGTGGTTTTCAGGCTGGAGTGGCCAGCAAAGCCCGCAGCCCCAAAGTCTGGGCGGCAATGCGTGCAGTTCCCATACAGGTTCGAAAAAAGCCCGAGTTGTTCTCGCTGGCACCTTGGGGGCGGGAGCCACCCCCGGCCGTTCGGCCCTTTTGGAGCCCGGTGCCGGGAAAAAATGCAAAAAAGTGAAAGACAGGTGGTTTTGAGGCTGGAGTGGCCAGCAAAGCCCGCAGCCCCAAAGTCTGGGCAGCAACGCGTGCAGTTCCCAGAGAGGTTCGAAAAAAGCCCTAGTTGTTCTCGCTGGCACCTTGGGGGCGGGAGCCACCCCCGGCCGTTCGGCCCTTTTGGAGCCCGGTGCCGGGAAAAAAGCAAAAAAAAGTGCAAGACAGGTGGTTTTGAGGCTGGAGTGGCCAGCAAAGCCCGCAGCCCCAAAGTCTGGGCAGCAATGCGTGCAGTTCCCAGAGAGGTTCGAAAAAAGCCCTAGTTGTTCTCGCTGGCACCTTGGGTGCGGGAGCCACCCCCGGCCGTTCGGCTCTTATGGAGCCCGGTGCCAGGAAACAAGTGAAAGACAGGTGGTTTTGAGGCTGGAGTGGCCAGCAAAGCCCGCAGCCCCAAAGTCTGGGCGGCAATGCGTGCAGTTCCCAGAGAGGTTCGAAAAAAGCCCTAGTTGTTCTCGCTGGCACCTTGGGTGCGGGAGCCACCCCCGGCCGTTCGGCCCTTTTGGAGCCCGGTGCCGGGAAACAAGTGAAAGACAGGTGGTTTTGAGGCTGGAGTGGCCAGCAAAGCCCGCAGCCCCAAAGTCTGGGCGGCAATGCGTGCAGTTCCCAGAGAGGTTCGAAAAAAGCCCTAGTTGTTCTCGCTGGCACCTTGGGGGCGGGAGCCACCCCCGGCCGTTCGGCCCTTTTGGAGCACAATGCAGGGAAAAAAGCAGAAACAAGTGAAAGACAGGTGGTTTTCATGCTGGAGTGGCCAGCAAAGCCCGCAGCCCCAAGTCTGGGCAGCAACGTGTGCAGTTCCCAGAGAGGTTCAAAAAAAGCCCGAGTTGTTCTCGCTGGCACCTTGGGGGCGGGAGCCACCCCCGGCCGTTCGGCTCTTTTGGAGCCCGGTGCCGGGAAACAAGTGCAAGACAGGTGGTTTTGAGGCTGGAGTGGCCAGCAAAGCCCGCAGCCCCGAAGTCTGGGCAGCAATGCAGGCAGTTCCCAGAGAGGTTCGAAAAACCCCTAGTTGTTCTCGCTGGCACCTTGGGGGCGGGAGCCACCCCCGGCCGTTCGGCCCTTTTGCAGCCCGGTGCCGGGAAAAAATGCAAAAAAGTGAAAGACAGGTGGTTTTGAGGCTGGAGTGGCCAGCAAAGCCCGCAGCCCCAAAGTCTGGGCGGCAATGCGTGCAGTTCCCAGACAGGTTCGAAAAAAGCCCGAGTTGTTCTCGCTGGCACCTTGGGTGCGGGAGCCACCCCCGGCCGTTCGGCTCTTTTGGAGCCCGGTGCCAGGAAACAAGTGAAAGACAGGTGGTTTTGAGGCTGGAGTGGCCAGCAAAGCCCGCAGTCCCAAAGTCTGGGCGGCAATGCGTGCAGTTCCCAGAGAGGTTCGAAAAAAGCCCTAGTTGTTCTCGCTGGCACCTTGGGGGCGGGAGCCACCACCGGCCGTTCGGCCCTTTGGGAGCACAGTGCCGGGAAAAAAGCAGAAACAAGTGAAAGACAGGTGGTTTTGAGGCTGGAGTGGCCAGCAAAGCCCGCAGCCCCAAAGTCTGGGCGGCAAT
>NW_027414062.1:0-119406 GCF_964106895.1 Numenius arquata
GGTTCCGTTGTGTTGCTAAGGGTCTTGTAGAGTGCTGTCGGGTCCTGGAGTATTCTGTAGGGTTCCAGAGGGCCTCGTAGGGTTCCATCGAAATCTATAGGGTTCCCTAGGGGCCCATAGAGTCCCGTAGATTTCCGTAGGGACCTGTAGGGTTGTGTAAGTGCCCGCAGAAGTCGGTAGGAGTCTGTGGGATTCTGTAAGGTTCCGGAGGGTTCTGCAGGGTTCCGTAGGGACCCGTAGAGTTCCGTAGTGGCTGGTAACGTTCCGTAGGTCCCTGTGGGGTTCTGTATGGACCTGTAGGGTTCCGTAGGGGCCTGCAGGGTTCCGTAAGTGCCCGCAGGTGTCTGTAGGGTTCCGTAGGGGTCTGTAGGGTTCCGTAGGCACCTGCAGTGTTCTGTAGGAGCCCATAGGGTTTTAGTGAGGTTCCGTTGTGTTGCTAAGGGTCTTGTAGAGTGCTGTCGGGTCCTGGAGTATTCTGTAGGGTTCCAGAGGGCCTCGTAGGGTTCCATCGAAATCTATAGGGTTCCCTAGGGGCCCATAGAGTCCCGTAGATTTCCGTAGGGACCTGTAGGGTTGTGTAAGTGCCCGCAGAAGTCGGTAGGAGTCTGTGGGATTCTGTAAGGTTCCGGAGGGTTCTGCAGGGTTCCGTAGGGACCCGTAGAGTTCCGTAGTGGCTGGTAACGTTCCGTAGGTCCCTGTGGGGTTCTGTATGGACCTGTAGGGTTCCGTAGGGGCCTGCAGGGTTCCGTAAGTGCCCGCAGGTGTCTGTAGGGTTCCGTAGGGGTCTGTAGGGTTCCGTAGGCACCTGCAGTGTTCTGTAGGAGCCCATAGGGTTTTAGTGAGGTTCCGTTGTGTTGCTAAGGGTCTTGTAGAGTGCTGTCGGGTCCTGGAGTATTCTGTAGGGTTCCAGAGGGGCTGGTAGGGTTCCGTCGAAATCTGAAGGGTTCCCTAGGGGCCCGTAGAGTCCCGTAGATTTCCGTAGGGGCCTGTAGGGTTGTGTAAGTGCCCGCAGGGGTTGGTAGGAGCTTGTAGGGTGCCATATGTTTCCGGAGGGTTGTGTAGGGTTCCGTAGGGGCCTGTGGTGTTCCCTAGGGGCCTGTAGAGTCTCGTAGAGTTCCGTAGGGTCCTGTAGGTTTCCATAAGCGCCCGCAGAGGTCTGAAGGGGCCCGTACTGTGCCGTAAGGATCCATAGGGTTCCGTAGAGCTTCGTAGGTTCCCTAGAGGCCTCTGGAGTACCGCAGGAGCCAGTAGTGTTCCGTAGGGTCCTCTAGGGTTGAGTAAGTGCCCGCAGGAGTCTGTAGGAATCCGTGGGATTCTGTAAGGTTCTGGAGGGTTCTGCAGGGTTCCGTAGGGGCCCGTAGAGTTCCGTAGTGGCTGGTAAAGTTCCGTAGGTCCCTGTGGGGTTCTGTATGGACCTGTAGGGTTCCGTAGGGGCCTGCAGGGTTCCGTAAGTGCCCGCAGGTGTCTGTAGGGTTCCGTAGGGGTCTGTAGGGTTCCGTAGGCACCTGCAGTGTTCTGTAGGAGCCCATAGGGTTTTAGTGAGGTTCCGTTGTGTTGCTAAGGGTCTTGTAGAGTGCTGTCGGGTCCTGGAGTATTCTGTAGGGTTCCAGAGGGCCTCGTAGGGTTCCATCGAAATCTATAGGGTTCCCTAGGGGCCCATAGAGTCCCGTAGATTTCCGTAGGGACCTGTAGGGTTGTGTAAGTGCCCGCAGAAGTCGGTAGGAGTCTGTGGGATTCTGTAAGGTTCCGGAGGGTTCTGCAGGGTTCCGTAGGGACCCGTAGAGTTCCGTAGTGGCTGGTAACGTTCCGTAGGGCCCTGTGGGGTTCTGTATGGACCTGTAGGGTTCCGTAGGGGCCTGCAGGGTTCCGTAAGTGCCCGCAGGTGTCTGTAGGGTTCCGTAGAGGTCTGTAGGGTTCCGTAGGCACCTGCAGTGTTCTGTAGGAGCCCATAGGGTTTTAGTGAGGTTCCGTTGTGTTGCTAAGGGTCTTGTAGAGTGCTGTCGGGTCCTGGAGTATTCTGTAGGGTTCCAGAGGGCCTCGTAGGGTTCCATCGAAATCTATAGGGTTCCCTAGGGGCCCATAGAGTCCCGTAGATTTCCGTAGGGACCTGTAGGGTTGTGTAAGTGCCCGCAGAAGTCGGTAGGAGTCTGTGGGATTCTGTAAGGTTCTGGAGGGTTCTGCAGGGTTCCGTAGGGACCCGTAGAGTTCCGTAGTGGCTGGTAACGTTCCGTAGGTCCCTGTGGGGTTCTGTATGGACCTGTAGGGTTCCGTAGGGGCCTGCAGGGTTCCGTAAGTGCCCGCAGGTGTCTGTAGGGTTCCGTAGGGGTCTGTAGGGTTCCGTAGGCACCTGCAGTGTTCTGTAGGAGCCCATAGGGTTTTAGTGAGGTTCCGTTGTGTTGCTAAGGGTCTTGTAGAGTGCTGTCGGGTCCTGGAGTATTCTGTAGGGTTCCAGAGGGGCTGGTAGGGTTCCGTCGAAATCTGAAGGGTTCCCTAGGGGCCCGTAGAGTCCCGTAGATTTCCGTAGGGGCCTGTAGGGTTGTGTAAGTGCCCGCAGGGGTTGGTAGGAGCTTGTAGGGTGCCATATGTTTCCGGAGGGTTGTGTAGGGTTCCGTAGGGGCCTGTGGTGTTCCCTAGGGGCCTGTAGAGTCTCGTAGAGTTCCGTAGGGTCCTGTAGGTTTCCATAAGCGCCCGCAGAGGTCTGAAGGGGCCCGTACTGTGCCGTAAGGATCCATAGGGTTCCGTAGAGCTTCGTAGGTTCCCTAGAGGCCTCTGGAGTACCGCAGGAGCCAGTAGTGTTCCGTAGGGTCCTCTAGGGTTGAGTAAGTGCCCGCAGGAGTCTGTAGGAATCCGTGGGATTCTGTAAGGTTCTGGAGGGTTCTGCAGGGTACCGTAGGGACCCGTAGAGTTCCGTAGTGGCTGGTAACGTTCCGTAGGGCCCTGTGGGGTTCTGTATGGACCTGTAGGGTTCCGTAGGGGCCTGCAGGGTTCCGTAAGTGCCCGCAGGTGTCTGTAGGGTTCCGTAGGGGTCTGTAGGGTTCCGTAGGCACCTGCAGTGTTCTGTAGGAGCCCATAGGGTTTTAGTGAGGTTCCGTTGTGTTGCTAAGGGTCTTGTAGAGTGCTGTCGGGTCCTGGAGTATTCTGTAGGGTTCCAGAGGGCCTCGTAGGGTTCCATCGAAATCTATAGGGTTCCCTAGGGGCCCATAGAGTCCCGTAGATTTCCGTAGGGACCTGTAGGGTTGTGTAAGTGCCCGCAGAAGTCGGTAGGAGTCTGTGGGATTCTGTAAGGTTCCGGAGGGTTCTGCAGGGTTCCGTAGGGACCCGTAGAGTTCCGTAGTGGCTGGTAACGTTCCGTAGGTCCCTGTGGGGTTCTGTATGGACCTGTAGGGTTCCGTAGGGGCCTGCAGGGTTCCGTAAGTGCCCGCAGGTGTCTGTAGGGTTCCGTAGGGGTCTGTAGGGTTCCGTAGGCACCTGCAGTGTTCTGTAGGAGCCCATAGGGTTTTAGTGAGGTTCCGTTGTGTTGCTAAGGGTCTTGTAGAGTGCTGTCGCGTCCTGGAGTATTCTGTAGGGTTCCAGAGGGCCTCGTAGGGTTCCATCGAAATCTATAGGGTTCCCTAGGGGCCCATAGAGTCCCGTAGATTTCCGTAGGGACCTGTAGGGTTGTGTAAGTGCCCGCAGAAGTCGGTAGGAGTCTGTGGGATTCTGTAAGGTTCCGGAGGGTTCTGCAGGGTTCCGTAGGGACCCGTAGAGTTCCGTAGTGGCTGGTAACGTTCCGTAGGTCCCTGTGGGGTTCTGTATGGACCTGTAGGGTTCCGTAGGGGCCTGCAGGGTTCCGTAAGTGCCCGCAGGTGTCTGTAGGGTTCCGTAGGGGTCTGTAGGGTTCCGTAGGCACCTGCAGTGTTCTGTAGGAGCCCATAGGGTTTTAGTGAGGTTCCGTTGTGTTGCTAAGGGTCTTGTAGAGTGCTGTCGGGTCCTGGAGTATTCTGTAGGGTTCCAGAGGGCCTCGTAGGGTTCCATCGAAATCTATAGGGTTCCCTAGGGGCCCATAGAGTCCCGTAGATTTCCGTAGGGACCTGTAGGGTTGTGTAAGTGCCCGCAGAAGTCGGTAGGAGTCTGTGGGATTCTGTAAGGTTCCGGAGGGTTCTGCAGGGTTCCGTAGGGACCCGTAGAGTTCCGTAGTGGCTGGTAACGTTCCGTAGGGCCCTGTGGGGTTCTGTATGGACCTGTAGGGTTCCGTAGGGGCCTGCAGGGTTCCGTAAGTGCCCGCAGGTGTCTGTAGGGTTCCGTAGAGGTCTGTAGGGTTCCGTAGGCACCTGCAGTGTTCTGTAGGAGCCCATAGGGTTTTAGTGAGGTTCCGTTGTGTTGCTAAGGGTCTTGTAGAGTGCTGTCGGGTCCTGGAGTATTCTGTAGGGTTCCAGAGGGCCTCGTAGGGTTCCATCGAAATCTATAGGGTTCCCTAGGGGCCCATAGAGTCCCGTAGATTTCCGTAGGGACCTGTAGGGTTGTGTAAGTGCCCGCAGAAGTCGGTAGGAGTCTGTGGGATTCTGTAAGGTTCTGGAGGGTTCTGCAGGGTTCCGTAGGGACCCGTAGAGTTCCGTAGTGGCTGGTAACGTTCCGTAGGTCCCTGTGGGGTTCTGTATGGACCTGTAGGGTTCCGTAGGGGCCTGCAGGGTTCCGTAAGTGCCCGCAGGTGTCTGTAGGGTTCCGTAGGGGTCTGTAGGGTTCCGTAGGCACCTGCAGTGTTCTGTAGGAGCCCATAGGGTTTTAGTGAGGTTCCGTTGTGTTGCTAAGGGTCTTGTAGAGTGCTGTCGGGTCCTGGAGTATTCTGTAGGGTTCCAGAGGGGCTGGTAGGGTTCCGTCGAAATCTGAAGGGTTCCCTAGGGGCCCGTAGAGTCCCGTAGATTTCCGTAGGGACCTGTAGGGTTGTGTAAGTGCCCGCAGAAGTCGGTAGGAGTCTGTGGGATTCTGTAAGGTTCCGGAGGGTTCTGCAGGGTTCCGTAGGGACCCGTAGAGTTCCGTAGTGGTTGGTAACGTTCCGTAGGTCCCTGTGGGGTTCTGTATGGACCTGTAGGGTTCCGTAGGGGCCTGCAGGGTTCCGTAAGTGCCCGCAGGTGTCTGTAGGGTTCCGTAGGGGTCTGTAGGGTTCCGTAGGCACCTGCAGTGTTCTGTAGGAGCCCATAGGGTTTTAGTGAGGTTCCGTTGTGTTGCTAAGGGTCTTGTAGAGTGCTGTCGGGTCCTGGAGTATTCTGTAGGGTTCCAGAGGGCCTCGTAGGGTTCCATCGAAATCTATAGGGTTCCCTAGGGGCCCATAGAGTCCCGTAGATTTCCGTAGGGACCTGTAGGGTTGTGTAAGTGCCCGCAGAAGTCGGTAGGAGTCTGTGGGATTCTGTAAGGTTCCGGAGGGTTCTGCAGGGTTCCGTAGGGACCCGTAGAGTTCCGTAGTGGCTGGTAAAGTTCCGTAGGTCCCTGTGGGGTTCTGTATGGACCTGTAGGGTTCCGTAGGGGCCTGCAGGGTTCCGTAAGTGCCCGCAGGTGTCTGTAGGGTTCCGTAGGGGTCTGTAGGGTTCCGTAGGCACCTGCAGTGTTCTGTAGGAGCCCATAGGGTTTTAGTGAGGTTCCGTTGTGTTGCTAAGGGTCTTGTAGAGTGCTGTCGGGTCCTGGAGTATTCTGTAGGGTTCCAGAGGGGCTGGTAGGGTTCCGTCGAAATCTGAAGGGTTCCCTAGGGGCCCGTAGAGTCCCGTAGATTTCCGTAGGGACCTGTAGGGTTGTGTAAGTGCCCGCAGGGGTTGGTAGGAGCTTGTAGGGTGCCATATGTTTCCGGAGGGTTGTGTAGGGTTCCGTAGGGGCCTGTGGTGTTCCCTAGGGGCCTGTAGAGTCTCGTAGAGTTCCGTAGGGTCCTGTAGGTTTCCATAAGCGCCCGCAGAGGTCTGAAGGGGCCCGTACTGTGCCGTAAGGATCCATAGGGTTCCGTAGAGCTTCGTAGGTTCCCTAGAGGCCTCTGGAGTACCGCAGGAGCCAGTAGTGTTCCGTAGGGTCCTCTAGGGTTGAGTAAGTGCCCGCAGGAGTCTGTAGGAATCCGTGGGATTCTGTAAGGTTCTGGAGGGTTCTGCAGGGTTCCGTAGGGACCCGTAGAGTTCCGTAGTGGCTGGTAAAGTTCCCTAGGGCCCTGTACCGTTCCGTAACTGCCTGCAAGGGTCTTTAGGCTTCCGTAGGGGCTGGTAGGGTTCCATAAAGTTCCGTGGGTTCCTGCAGAGTTCTGCAAGTGCCCGCAAGGGCCTGTAGGGGCCCACAGTGTTTCTGTCAGGTTCCGTAGAGTTCCGTAGGGGCCATATTTTTCTGTAGTGGCTGGTAGTATTCTGTAGAGGTCTGTAGGGTTCCGTAGGCACCTGTAGTGTTCTGTAGGAGCCCATAGGGTTTTAGTGAGGTTCCGTTGTGTTGCTAAGGGTCTTGTAGAGTGCTGTCGGGTCCTGGAGTATTCTGTAGGGTTCCAGAGGGCCTCGTAGGGTTCCATCGAAATCTATAGGGTTCCCTAGGGGCCCATAGAGTCCCGTAGATTTCCGTAGGGACCTGTAGGGTTGTGTAAGTGCCCGCAGAAGTCTGTAGGAGTCTGTGGGATTCTGTAAGGTTCCGGAGGGTTCTGCAGGGTTCCGTAGGGACCCGTAGAGTTCCGTAGTGGCTGGTAAAGTTCCGTAGGGCCCTGTGGGGTTCTGTATGGACCTGTAGGGTTCCGTAGGGGCCTGCAGGGTTCCGTAAGTGCCCGCAGGTGTCTGTAGGGTTCCGTAGGCACCTGCAGTGTTCTGTAGGAGCCCATAGGGTTTTAGTGAGGTTCCGTTGTGTTGCTAAGGGTCTTGTAGAGTGCTGTCGGGTCCTGGAGTATTCTGTAGGGTTCCAGAGGGGCTGGTAGGGTTCCGTCGAAATCTGAAGGGTTCCCTAGGGGCCCGTAGAGTCCCGTAGATTTCCGTAGGGGCCTGTAGGGTTGTGTAAGTGCCCGCAGGGGTTGGTAGGAGCTTGTAGGGTGCCATATGTTTCCGGAGGGTTGTGTAGGGTTCCGTAGGGGCCTGTGGTGTTCCCTAGGGGCCTGTAGAGTCTCGTAGAGTTCCGTAGGGTCCTGTAGGTTTCCATAAGCGCCCGCAGAGGTCTGAAGGGGCCCGTACTGTGCCGTAAGGATCCATAGGGTTCCGTAGAGCTTCGTAGGTTCCCTAGAGGCCTCTGGAGTACCGCAGGAGCCAGTAGTGTTCCGTAGGGTCCTCTAGGGTTGAGTAAGTGCCCGCAGGAGTCTGTAGGAATCCGTGGGATTCTGTAAGGTTCTGGAGGGTTCTGCAGGGTTCCGTAGGGGCCCCTAGAGTTCCGTAGTGGCTGGTAAAGTTCCGTAGGTCCCTGTGGGGTTCTGTATGGACCTGTAGGGTTCCGTAGGGGCCTGCAGGGTTCCGTAAGTGCCCGCAGGTGTCTGTAGGGTTCCGTAGGGGTCTGTAGGGTTCCGTAGGCACCTGCAGTGTTCTGTAGGAGCCCATAGGGTTTTAGTGAGGTTCCGTTGTGTTGCTAAGGGTCTTGTAGAGTGCTGTCGGGTCCTGGAGTATTCTGTAGGGTTCCAGAGGGCCTCGTAGGGTTCCATCGAAATCTATAGGGTTCCCTAGGGGCCCATAGAGTCCCGTAGATTTCCGTAGGGACCTGTAGGGTTGTGTAAGTGCCCGCAGAAGTCGGTAGGAGTCTGTGGGATTCTGTAAGGTTCCGGAGGGTTCTGCAGGGTTCCGTAGGGACCCGTAGAGTTCCGTAGTGGCTGGTAACGTTCCGTAGGTCCCTGTGGGGTTCTGTATGGACCTGTAGGGTTCCGTAGGGGCCTGCAGGGTTCCGTAAGTGCCCGCAGGTGTCTGTAGGGTTCCGTAGGGGTCTGTAGGGTTCCGTAGGCACCTGCAGTGTTCTGTAGGAGCCCATAGGGTTTTAGTGAGGTTCCGTTGTGTTGCTAAGGGTCTTGTAGAGTGCTGTCGGGTCCTGGAGTATTCTGTAGGGTTCCAGAGGGCCTCGTAGGGTTCCATCGAAATCTATAGGGTTCCCTAGGGGCCCATAGAGTCCCGTAGATTTCCGTAGGGACCTGTAGGGTTGTGTAAGTGCCCGCAGAAGTCTGTAGGAGTCTGTGGGATTCTGTAAGGTTCCGGAGGGTTCTGCAGGGTTCTGTAGGGACCCGTAGAGTTCCGTAGTGGCTGGTAACGTTCCGTAGGTCCCTGTGGGGTTCTGTATGGACCTGTAGGGTTCCGTAGGGGCCTGCAGGGTTCCGTAAGTGCCCGCAGGTGTCTGTAGGGTTCCGTAGGGGTCTGTAGGGTTCTGTAGGCACCTGCAGTGTTCTGTAGGAGCCCATAGGGTTTTAGTGAGGTTCCGTTGTGTTGCTAAGGGTCTTGTAGAGTGCTGTCGGGTCCTGGAGTATTCTGTAGGGTTCCAGAGGGCCTCGTAGGGTTCCATCGAAATCTGAAGGGTTCCCTAGGGGCCCGTAGAGTCCTGTAGATTTCCATAGGGACCTGTAGGGTTGTGTAAGTGCCCGCAGAAGTCTGTAGGTGTCTGTGGGATTCTGTAAGGTTCCGGAGGGTTCTGCAGGGTTCCGTAGGGACCCGTAGAGTTCCGTAGTGGCTGGTAAAGTTCCGTAGGGCCCTGTGGGGTTCTGTATGGACCTGTAGGGTTCCGTAGGGGCCTGCAGGGTTCCGTAAGTGCCCGCAGGTGTCTGTAGGGTTCCGTAGGGGTCTGTAGGGTTCCGTAGGCACCTGCAGTGTTCTGTAGGAGCCCATAGGGTTTTAGTGAGGTTCCGTTGTGTTGCTAAGGGTCTTGTAGAGTGCTGTCGGGTCCTGGAGTATTCTGTAGGGTTCCAGAGGGGCTGGTAGGGTTCCGTCGAAATCTGAAGGGTTCCCTAGGGGCCCGTAGAGTCCCGTAGATTTCCGTAGGGACCTGTAGGGTTGTGTAAGTGCCCGCAGGGGTTGGTAGGAGCTTGTAGGGTGCCATATGTTTCCGGAGGGTTGTGTAGGGTTCCGTAGGGGCCTGTGGTGTTCCCTAGGGGCCTGTAGAGTCTCGTAGAGTTCCGTAGGGTCCTGTAGGTTTCCATAAGCGCCCGCAGAGGTCTGAAGGGGCCCGTACTGTTCCGTAAGGATCCATAGGGTTCCGTAGAGCTTCGTAGGTTCCCTAGAGGCCTCTGGAGTACCGCAGGAGCCAGTAGTGTTCCGTAGGGTCCTCTAGGGTTGAGTAAGTGCCCGCAGGAGTCTGTAGGAATCCGTGGGATTCTGTAAGGTTCTGGAGGGTTCTGCAGGGTTCCGTAGGGGCCCCTAGAGTTCCGTAGTGGCTGGTAAAGTTCCCTAGGGCCCTGTACCGTTCCGTAACTGCCTGCAAGGGTCTTTAGGCTTCCGTAGGGGCTGGTAGGGTTCCATAAAGTTCCGTGGGTTCCTGCAGAGTTCTGCAAGTGCCCGCAAGGGCCTGTAGGGGCCCACAGTGTTTCTGTCAGGTTCCGTAGAGTTCCGTAGGGGCCATATTTTTCTGTAGTGGCTGGTAGTATTCTGTAGAGGTCTGTAGGGTTCCGTAGGCACCTGTAGTGTTCTGTAGGAGCCCATAGGGTTTTAGTGAGGTTCCGTTGTGTTGCTAAGGGTCTTGTAGAGTGCTGTCGGGTCCTGGAGTATTCTGTAGGGTTCCAGAGGGCCTCGTAGGGTTCCATCGAAATCTATAGGGTTCCCTAGGGGCCCATAGAGTCCCGTAGATTTCCGTAGGGACCTGTAGGGTTGTGTAAGTGCCCGCAGAAGTCTGTAGGAGTCTGTGGGATTCTGTAAGGTTCCGGAGGGTTCTGCAGGGTTCCGTAGGGACCCGTAGAGTTCCGTAGTGGCTGGTAAAGTTCCGTAGGGCCCTGTGGGGTTCTGTATGGACCTGTAGGGTTCCGTAGGGGCCTGCAGGGTTCCGTAAGTGCCCGCAGGTGTCTGTAGGGTTCCGTAGGCACCTGCAGTGTTCTGTAGGAGCCCATAGGGTTTTAGTGAGGTTCCGTTATGTTGCTAAGGGTCTTGTAGAGTGCTGTCGGGTCCTGGAGTATTCTGTAGGGTTCCAGAGGGGCTGGTAGGGTTCCGTCGAAATCTGAAGGGTTCCCTAGGGGCCCGTAGAGTCCCGTAGATTTCCGTAGGGGCCTGTAGGGTTGTGTAAGTGCCCGCAGGGGTTGGTAGGAGCTTGTAGGGTGCCATATGTTTCCGGAGGGTTGTGTAGGGTTCCGTAGGGGCCTGTGGTGTTCCCTAGGGGCCTGTAGAGTCTCGTAGAGTTCCGTAGGGTCCTGTAGGTTTCCATAAGCGCCCGCAGAGGTCTGAAGGGGCCCGTACTGTGCCGTAAGGATCCATAGGGTTCCGTAGAGCTTCGTAGGTTCCCTAGAGGCCTCTGGAGTACCGCAGGAGCCAGTAGTGTTCCGTAGGGTCCTCTAGGGTTGAGTAAGTGCCCGCAGGAGTCTGTAGGAATCCGTGGGATTCTGTAAGGTTCTGGAGGGTTCTGCAGGGTTCCGTAGGGGCCCCTTGAGTTCCGTAGTGGCTGGTAAAGTTCCGTAGGTCCCTGTGGGGTTCTGTATGGACCTGTAGGGTTCCGTAGGGGCCTGCAGGGTTCCGGAAGTGCCCGCAGGTGTCTGTAGGGTTCCGTAGGGGTCTGTAGGGTTCCGTAGGCACCTGCAGTGTTCTGTAGGAGCCCATAGGGTTTTAGTGAGGTTCCGTTGTGTTGCTAAGGGTCTTGTAGAGTGCTGTCGGGTCCTGGAGTATTCTGTAGGGTTCCAGAGGGCCTCGTAGGGTTCCATCGAAATCTATAGGGTTCCCTAGGGGCCCATAGAGTCCCGTAGATTTCCGTAGGGACCTGTAGGGTTGTGTAAGTGCCCGCAGAAGTCGGTAGGAGTCTGTGGGATTCTGTAAGGTTCCGGAGGGTTCTGCAGGGTTCCGTAGGGACCCGTAGAGTTCCGTAGTGGCTGGTAACGTTCCGTAGGTCCCTGTGGGGTTCTGTATGGACCTGTAGGGTTCCGTAGGGGCCTGCAGGGTTCCGTAAGTGCCCGCAGGTGTCTGTAGGGTTCCGTAGGGGTCTGTAGGGTTCCGTAGGCACCTGCAGTGTTCTGTAGGAGCCCATAGGGTTTTAGTGAGGTTCCGTTGTGTTGCTAAGGGTCTTGTAGAGTGCTGTCGGGTCCTGGAGTATTCTGTAGGGTTCCAGAGGGGCTGGTAGGGTTCCGTCGAAATCTGAAGGGTTCCCTAGGGGCCCGTAGAGTCCCGTAGATTTCCGTAGGGACCTGTAGGGTTGTGTAAGTGCCCGCAGGGGTTGGTAGGAGCTTGTAGGGTGCCATATGTTTCCGGAGGGTTGTGTAGGGTTCCGTAGGGGCCTGTGGTGTTCCCTAGGGGCCTGTAGAGTCTCGTAGAGTTCCGTAGGGTCCTGTAGGTTTCCATAAGCGCCCGCAGAGGTCTGAAGGGGCCCGTACTGTTCCGTAAGGATCCATAGGGTTCCGTAGAGCTTCGTAGGTTCCCTAGAGGCCTCTGGAGTACCGCAGGAGCCAGTAGTGTTCCGTAGGGTCCTCTAGGGTTGAGTAAGTGCCCGCAGGAGTCTGTAGGAATCCGTGGGATTCTGTAAGGTTCTGGAGGGTTCTGCAGGGTTCCGTAGGGACCCGTAGAGTTCCGTAGTGGCTGGTAAAGTTCCCTAGGGCCCTGTACCGTTCCGTAACTGCCTGCAAGGGTCTTTAGGCTTCCGTAGGGGCTGGTAGGGTTCCATAAAGTTCCGTGGGTTCCTGCAGAGTTCTGCAAGTGCCCGCAAGGGCCTGTAGGGGCCCACAGTGTTTCTGTCAGGTTCCGTAGAGTTCCGTAGGGGCCATATTTTTCTGTAGTGGCTGGTAGTATTCTGTAGAGGTCTGTAGGGTTCCGTAGGCACCTGTAGTGTTCTGTAGGAGCCCATAGGGTTTTAGTGAGGTTCCGTTGTGTTGCTAAGGGTCTTGTAGAGTGCTGTCGGGTCCTGGAGTATTCTGTAGGGTTCCAGAGGGCCTCGTAGGGTTCCATCGAAATCTATAGGGTTCCCTAGGGGCCCATAGAGTCCCGTAGATTTCCGTAGGGACCTGTAGGGTTGTGTAAGTGCCCGCAGAAGTCTGTAGGAGTCTGTGGGATTCTGTAAGGTTCCGGAGGGTTCTGCAGGGTTCCGTAGGGACCCGTAGAGTTCCGTAGTGGCTGGTAAAGTTCCGTAGGGCCCTGTGGGGTTCTGTATGGACCTGTAGGGTTCCGTAGGGGCCTGCAGGGTTCCGTAAGTGCCCGCAGGTGTCTGTAGGGTTCCGTAGGCACCTGCAGTGTTCTGTAGGAGCCCATAGGGTTTTAGTGAGGTTCCGTTGTGTTGCTAAGGGTCTTGTAGAGTGCTGTCGGGTCCTGGAGTATTCTGTAGGGTTCCAGAGGGGCTGGTAGGGTTCCGTCGAAATCTGAAGGGTTCCCTAGGGGCCCGTAGAGTCCCGTAGATTTCCGTAGGGGCCTGTAGGGTTGTGTAAGTGCCCGCAGGGGTTGGTAGGAGCTTGTAGGGTGCCATATGTTTCCGGAGGGTTGTGTAGGGTTCCGTAGGGGCCTGTGGTGTTCCCTAGGGGCCTGTAGAGTCTCGTAGAGTTCCGTAGGGTCCTGTAGGTTTCCATAAGCGCCCGCAGAGGTCTGAAGGGGCCCGTACTGTGCCGTAAGGATCCATAGGGTTCCGTAGAGCTTCGTAGGTTCCCTAGAGGCCTCTGGAGTACCGCAGGAGCCAGTAGTGTTCCGTAGGGTCCTCTAGGGTTGAGTAAGTGCCCGCAGGAGTCTGTAGGAATCCGTGGGATTCTGTAAGGTTCTGGAGGGTTCTGCAGGGTTCCGTAGGGGCCCCTAGAGTTCCGTAGTGGCTGGTAAAGTTCCGTAGGTCCCTGTGGGGTTCTGTATGGACCTGTAGGGTTCCGTAGGGGCCTGCAGGGTTCCGTAAGTGCCCGCAGGTGTCTGTAGGGTTCCGTAGGGGTCTGTAGGGTTCCGTAGGCACCTGCAGTGTTCTGTAGGAGCCCATAGGGTTTTAGTGAGGTTCCGTTGTGTTGCTAAGGGTCTTGTAGAGTGCTGTCGGGTCCTGGAGTATTCTGTAGGGTTCCAGAGGGCCTCGTAGGGTTCCATCGAAATCTATAGGGTTCCCTAGGGGCCCATAGAGTCCCGTAGATTTCCGTAGGGACCTGTAGGGTTGTGTAAGTGCCCGCAGAAGTCGGTAGGAGTCTGTGGGATTCTGTAAGGTTCCGGAGGGTTCTGCAGGGTTCCGTAGGGACCCGTAGAGTTCCGTAGTGGCTGGTAACGTTCCGTAGGTCCCTGTGGGGTTCTGTATGGACCTGTAGGGTTCCGTAGGGGCCTGCAGGGTTCCGTAAGTGCCCGCAGGTGTCTGTAGGGTTCCGTAGGGGTCTGTAGGGTTCCGTAGGCACCTGCAGTGTTCTGTAGGAGCCCATAGGGTTTTAGTGAGGTTCCGTTGTGTTGCTAAGGGTCTTGTAGAGTGCTGTCGGGTCCTGGAGTATTCTGTAGGGTTCCAGAGGGCCTCGTAGGGTTCCATCGAAATCTATAGGGTTCCCTAGGGGCCCATAGAGTCCCGTAGATTTCCGTAGGGACCTGTAGGGTTGTGTAAGTGCCCGCAGAAGTCTGTAGGAGTCTGTGGGATTCTGTAAGGTTCCGGAGGGTTCTGCAGGGTTCTGTAGGGACCCGTAGAGTTCCGTAGTGGCTGGTAACGTTCCGTAGGTCCCTGTGGGGTTCTGTATGGACCTGTAGGGTTCCGTAGGGGCCTGCAGGGTTCCGTAAGTGCCCGCAGGTGTCTGTAGGGTTCCGTAGGGGTCTGTAGGGTTCTGTAGGCACCTGCAGTGTTCTGTAGGAGCCCATAGGGTTTTAGTGAGGTTCCGTTGTGTTGCTAAGGGTCTTGTAGAGTGCTGTCGGGTCCTGGAGTATTCTGTAGGGTTCCAGAGGGCCTCGTAGGGTTCCATCGAAATCTGAAGGGTTCCCTAGGGGCCCGTAGAGTCCTGTAGATTTCCATAGGGACCTGTAGGGTTGTGTAAGTGCCCGCAGAAGTCTGTAGGAGTCTGTGGGATTCTGTAAGGTTCCGGAGGGTTCTGCAGGGTTCCGTAGGGACCCGTAGAGTTCCGTAGTGGCTGGTAAAGTTCCGTAGGGCCCTGTGGGGTTCTGTATGGACCTGTAGGGTTCCGTAGGGGCCTGCAGGGTTCCGTAAGTGCCCGCAGGTGTCTGTAGGGTTCCGTAGGGGTCTGTAGGGTTCCGTAGGCACCTGCAGTGTTCTGTAGGAGCCCATAGGGTTTTAGTGAGGTTCCGTTGTGTTGCTAAGGGTCTTGTAGAGTGCTGTCGGGTCCTGGAGTATTCTGTAGGGTTCCAGAGGGGCTGGTAGGGTTCCGTCGAAATCTGAAGGGTTCCCTAGGGGCCCGTAGAGTCCCGTAGATTTCCGTAGGGACCTGTAGGGTTGTGTAAGTGCCCGCAGGGGTTGGTAGGAGCTTGTAGGGTGCCATATGTTTCCGGAGGGTTGTGTAGGGTTCCGTAGGGGCCTGTGGTGTTCCCTAGGGGCCTGTAGAGTCTCGTAGAGTTCCGTAGGGTCCTGTAGGTTTCCATAAGCGCCCGCAGAGGTCTGAAGGGGCCCGTACTGTTCCGTAAGGATCCATAGGGTTCCGTAGAGCTTCGTAGGTTCCCTAGAGGCCTCTGGAGTACCGCAGGAGCCAGTAGTGTTCCGTAGGGTCCTCTAGGGTTGAGTAAGTGCCCGCAGGAGTCTGTAGGAATCCGTGGGATTCTGTAAGGTTCTGGAGGGTTCTGCAGGGTTCCGTAGGGGCCCCTAGAGTTCCGTAGTGGCTGGTAAAGTTCCCTAGGGCCCTGTACCGTTCCGTAACTGCCTGCAAGGGTCTTTAGGCTTCCGTAGGGGCTGGTAGGGTTCCATAAAGTTCCGTGGGTTCCTGCAGAGTTCTGCAAGTGCCCGCAAGGGCCTGTAGGGGCCCACAGTGTTTCTGTCAGGTTCCGTAGAGTTCCGTAGGGGCCATATTTTTCTGTAGTGGCTGGTAGTATTCTGTAGAGGTCTGTAGGGTTCCGTAGGCACCTGTAGTGTTCTGTAGGAGCCCATAGGGTTTTAGTGAGGTTCCGTTGTGTTGCTAAGGGTCTTGTAGAGTGCTGTCGGGTCCTGGAGTATTCTGTAGGGTTCCAGAGGGCCTCGTAGGGTTCCATCGAAATCTATAGGGTTCCCTAGGGGCCCATAGAGTCCCGTAGATTTCCGTAGGGACCTGTAGGGTTGTGTAAGTGCCCGCAGAAGTCTGTAGGAGTCTGTGGGATTCTGTAAGGTTCCGGAGGGTTCTGCAGGGTTCCGTAGGGACCCGTAGAGTTCCGTAGTGGCTGGTAAAGTTCCGTAGGGCCCTGTGGGGTTCTGTATGGACCTGTAGGGTTCCGTAGGGGCCTGCAGGGTTCCGTAAGTGCCCGCAGGTGTCTGTAGGGTTCCGTAGGCACCTGCAGTGTTCTGTAGGAGCCCATAGGGTTTTAGTGAGGTTCCGTTATGTTGCTAAGGGTCTTGTAGAGTGCTGTCGGGTCCTGGAGTATTCTGTAGGGTTCCAGAGGGGCTGGTAGGGTTCCGTCGAAATCTGAAGGGTTCCCTAGGGGCCCGTAGAGTCCCGTAGATTTCCGTAGGGGCCTGTAGGGTTGTGTAAGTGCCCGCAGGGGTTGGTAGGAGCTTGTAGGGTGCCATATGTTTCCGGAGGGTTGTGTAGGGTTCCGTAGGGGCCTGTGGTGTTCCCTAGGGGCCTGTAGAGTCTCGTAGAGTTCCGTAGGGTCCTGTAGGTTTCCATAAGCGCCCGCAGAGGTCTGAAGGGGCCCGTACTGTGCCGTAAGGATCCATAGGGTTCCGTAGAGCTTCGTAGGTTCCCTAGAGGCCTCTGGAGTACCGCAGGAGCCAGTAGTGTTCCGTAGGGTCCTCTAGGGTTGAGTAAGTGCCCGCAGGAGTCTGTAGGAATCCGTGGGATTCTGTAAGGTTCTGGAGGGTTCTGCAGGGTTCCGTAGGGGCCCCTTGAGTTCCGTAGTGGCTGGTAAAGTTCCGTAGGTCCCTGTGGGGTTCTGTATGGACCTGTAGGGTTCCGTAGGGGCCTGCAGGGTTCCGGAAGTGCCCGCAGGTGTCTGTAGGGTTCCGTAGGGGTCTGTAGGGTTCCGTAGGCACCTGCAGTGTTCTGTAGGAGCCCATAGGGTTTTAGTGAGGTTCCGTTGTGTTGCTAAGGGTCTTGTAGAGTGCTGTCGGGTCCTGGAGTATTCTGTAGGGTTCCAGAGGGCCTCGTAGGGTTCCATCGAAATCTATAGGGTTCCCTAGGGGCCCATAGAGTCCCGTAGATTTCCGTAGGGACCTGTAGGGTTGTGTAAGTGCCCGCAGAAGTCGGTAGGAGTCTGTGGGATTCTGTAAGGTTCCGGAGGGTTCTGCAGGGTTCCGTAGGGACCCGTAGAGTTCCGTAGTGGCTGGTAAAGTTCCGTAGGTCCCTGTGGGGTTCTGTATGGACCTGTAGGGTTCCGTAGGGGCCTGCAGGGTTCCGTAAGTGCCCGCAGGTGTCTGTAGGGTTCCGTAGAGGTCTGTAGGGTTCCGTAGGCACCTGCAGTGTTCTGTAGGAGCCCATAGGGTTTTAGTGAGGTTCCGTTGTGTTGCTAAGGGTCTTGTAGAGTGCTGTCGGGTCCTGGAGTATTCTGTAGGGTTCCAGAGGGCCTCGTAGGGTTCCATCGAAATCTATAGGGTTCCCTAGGGGCCCATAGAGTCCCGTAGATTTCCGTAGGGACCTGTAGGGTTGTGTAAGTGCCCGCAGAAGTCGGTAGGAGTCTGTGGGATTCTGTAAGGTTCCGGAGGGTTCTGCAGGGTTCCGTAGGGACCCGTAGAGTTCCGTAGTGGCTGGTAACGTTCCGTAGGTCCCTGTGGGGTTCTGTATGGACCTGTAGGGTTCCGTAGGGGCCTGCAGGGTTCCGTAAGTGCCCGCAGGTGTCTGTAGGGTTCCGTAGGGGTCTGTAGGGTTCTGTAGGCACCTGCAGTGTTCTGTAGGAGCCCATAGGGTTTTAGTGAGGTTCCGTTGTGTTGCTAAGGGTCTTGTAGAGTGCTGTCGGGTCCTGGAGTATTCTGTAGGGTTCCAGAGGGCCTCGTAGGGTTCCATCGAAATCTGAAGGGTTCCCTAGGGGCCCGTAGAGTCCTGTAGATTTCCATAGGGACCTGTAGGGTTGTGTAAGTGCCCGCAGAAGTCTGTAGGAGTCTGTGGGATTCTGTAAGGTTCCGGAGGGTTCTGCAGGGTTCCGTAGGGACCCGTAGAGTTCCGTAGTGGCTGGTAAAGTTCCGTAGGGCCCTGTGGGGTTCTGTATGGACCTGTAGGGTTCCGTAGGGGCCTGCAGGGTTCCGTAAGTGCCCGCAGGTGTCTGTAGGGTTCCGTAGGGGTCTGTAGGGTTCCGTAGGCACCTGCAGTGTTCTGTAGGAGCCCATAGGGTTTTAGTGAGGTTCCGTTGTGTTGCTAAGGGTCTTGTAGAGTGCTGTCGGGTCCTGGAGTATTCTGTAGGGTTCCAGAGGGGCTGGTAGGGTTCCGTCGAAATCTGAAGGGTTCCCTAGGGGCCCGTAGAGTCCCGTAGATTTCCGTAGGGACCTGTAGGGTTGTGTAAGTGCCCGCAGGGGTTGGTAGGAGCTTGTAGGGTGCCATATGTTTCCGGAGGGTTGTGTAGGGTTCCGTAGGGGCCTGTGGTGTTCCCTAGGGGCCTGTAGAGTCTCGTAGAGTTCCGTAGGGTCCTGTAGGTTTCCATAAGCGCCCGCAGAGGTCTGAAGGGGCCCGTACTGTTCCGTAAGGATCCATAGGGTTCCGTAGAGCTTCGTAGGTTCCCTAGAGGCCTCTGGAGTACCGCAGGAGCCAGTAGTGTTCCGTAGGGTCCTCTAGGGTTGAGTAAGTGCCCGCAGGAGTCTGTAGGAATCCGTGGGATTCTGTAAGGTTCTGGAGGGTTCTGCAGGGTTCCGTAGGGGCCCCTAGAGTTCCGTAGTGGCTGGTAAAGTTCCCTAGGGCCCTGTACCGTTCCGTAACTGCCTGCAAGGGTCTTTAGGCTTCCGTAGGGGCTGGTAGGGTTCCATAAAGTTCCGTGGGTTCCTGCAGAGTTCTGCAAGTGCCCGCAAGGGCCTGTAGGGGCCCACAGTGTTTCTGTCAGGTTCCGTAGAGTTCCGTAGGGGCCATATTTTTCTGTAGTGGCTGGTAGTATTCTGTAGAGGTCTGTAGGGTTCCGTAGGCACCTGTAGTGTTCTGTAGGAGCCCATAGGGTTTTAGTGAGGTTCCGTTGTGTTGCTAAGGGTCTTGTAGAGTGCTGTCGGGTCCTGGAGTATTCTGTAGGGTTCCAGAGGGCCTCGTAGGGTTCCATCGAAATCTATAGGGTTCCCTAGGGGCCCATAGAGTCCCGTAGATTTCCGTAGGGACCTGTAGGGTTGTGTAAGTGCCCGCAGAAGTCTGTAGGAGTCTGTGGGATTCTGTAAGGTTCCGGAGGGTTCTGCAGGGTTCCGTAGGGACCCGTAGAGTTCCGTAGTGGCTGGTAACGTTCCGTAGGTCCCTGTGGGGTTCTGTATGGACCTGTAGGGTTCCGTAGGGGCCTGCAGGGTTCCGTAAGTGCCCGCAGGTGTCTGTAGGGTTCCGTAGGCACCTGCAGTGTTCTGTAGGAGCCCATAGGGTTTTAGTGAGGTTCCGTTGTGTTGCTAAGGGTCTTGTAGAGTGCTGTCGGGTCCTGGAGTATTCTGTAGGGTTCCAGAGGGGCTGGTAGGGTTCCGTCGAAATCTGAAGGGTTCCCTAGGGGCCCGTAGAGTCCCGTAGATTTCCGTAGGGGCCTGTAGGGTTGTGTAAGTGCCCGCAGGGGTTGGTAGGAGCTTGTAGGGTGCCATATGTTTCCGGAGGGTTGTGTAGGGTTCCGTAGGGGCCTGTGGTGTTCCCTAGGGGCCTGTAGAGTCTCGTAGAGTTCCGTAGGGTCCTGTAGGTTTCCATAAGCGCCCGCAGAGGTCTGAAGGGGCCCGTACTGTGCCGTAAGGATCCATAGGGTTCCGTAGAGCTTCGTAGGTTCCCTAGAGGCCTCTGGAGTACCGCAGGAGCCAGTAGTGTTCCGTAGGGTCCTCTAGGGTTGAGTAAGTGCCCGCAGGAGTCTGTAGGAATCCGTGGGATTCTGTAAGGTTCTGGAGGGTTCTGCAGGGTTCCGTAGGGGCCCCTTGAGTTCCGTAGTGGCTGGTAAAGTTCCGTAGGTCCCTGTGGGGTTCTGTATGGACCTGTAGGGTTCCGTAGGGGCCTGCAGGGTTCCGGAAGTGCCCGCAGGTGTCTGTAGGGTTTTGTAGGGGTCTGTAGGGTTCCGTAGGCACCTGCAGTGTTCTGTAGGAGCCCATAGGGTTTTAGTGAGGTTCCGTTGTGTTGCTAAGGGTCTTGTAGAGTGCTGTCGGGTCCTGGAGTATTCTGTAGGGTTCCAGAGGGCCTCGTAGGGTTCCATCGAAATCTATAGGGTTCCCTAGGGGCCCATAGAGTCCCGTAGATTTCCGTAGGGACCTGTAGGGTTGTGTAAGTGCCCGCAGAAGTCGGTAGGAGTCTGTGGGATTCTGTAAGGTTCCGGAGGGTTCTGCAGGGTTCCGTAGGGACCCGTAGAGTTCCGTAGTGGCTGGTAAAGTTCCGTAGGTCCCTGTGGGGTTCTGTATGGACCTGTAGGGTTCCGTAGGGGCCTGCAGGGTTCCGTAAGTGCCCGCAGGTGTCTGTAGGGTTCCGTAGAGGTCTGTAGGGTTCCGTAGGCACCTGCAGTGTTCTGTAGGAGCCCATAGGGTTTTAGTGAGGTTCCGTTGTGTTGCTAAGGGTCTTGTAGAGTGCTGTCGGGTCCTGGAGTATTCTGTAGGGTTCCAGAGGGCCTCGTAGGGTTCCATCGAAATCTATAGGGTTCCCTATGGGCCCATAGAGTCCCGTAGATTTCCGTAGGGACCTGTAGGGTTGTGTAAGTGCCCGCAGAAGTCGGTAGGAGTCTGTGGGATTCTGTAAGGTTCCGGAGGGTTCTGCAGGGTTCCGTAGGGACCCGTAGAGTTCCGTAGTGGCTGGTAACGTTCCGTAGGTCCCTGTGGGGTTCTGTATGGACCTGTAGGGTTCCGTAGGGGCCTGCAGGGTTCCGTAAGTGCCCGCAGGTGTCTGTAGGGTTCCGTAGGGGTCTGTAGGGTTCCGTAGGCACCTGCAGTGTTCTGTAGGAGCCCATAGGGTTTTAGTGAGGTTCCGTTGTGTTGCTAAGGGTCTTGTAGAGTGCTGTCGGGTCCTGGAGTATTCTGTAGGGTTCCAGAGGGGCTGGTAGGGTTCCGTCGAAATCTGAAGGGTTCCCTAGGGGCCCGTAGAGTCCCGTAGATTTCCGTAGGGGCCTGTAGGGTTGTGTAAGTGCCCGCAGGGGTTGGTAGGAGCTTGTAGGGTGCCATATGTTTCCGGAGGGTTGTGTAGGGTTCCGTAGGGGCCTGTGGTGTTCCCTAGGGGCCTGTAGAGTCTCGTAGAGTTCCGTAGGGTCCTGTAGGTTTCCATAAGCGCCCGCAGAGGTCTGAAGGGGCCCGTACTGTGCCGTAAGGATCCATAGGGTTCCGTAGAGCTTCGTAGGTTCCCTAGAGGCCTCTGGAGTACCGCAGGAGCCAGTAGTGTTCCGTAGGGTCCTCTAGGGTTGAGTAAGTGCCCGCAGGAGTCTGTAGGAATCCGTGGGATTCTGTAAGGTTCTGGAGGGTTCTGCATGGTACCGTAGGGACCCGTAGAGTTCCGTAGTGGCTGGTAACGTTCCGTAGGGCCCTGTGGGGTTCTGTATGGACCTGTAGGGTTCCGTAGGGGCCTGCAGGGTTCCGTAAGTGCCCGCAGGTGTCTGTAGGGTTCCGTAGGGGTCTGTAGGGTTCCGTAGGCACCTGCAGTGTTCTGTAGGAGCCCATAGGGTTTTAGTGAGGTTCCGTTGTGTTGCTAAGGGTCTTGTAGAGTGCTGTCGGGTCCTGGAGTATTCTGTAGGGTTCCAGAGGGCCTCGTAGGGTTCCATCGAAATCTATAGGGTTCCCTAGGGGCCCATAGAGTCCCGTAGATTTCCGTAGGGACCTGTAGGGTTGTGTAAGTGCCCGCAGAAGTCGGTAGGAGTCTGTGGGATTCTGTAAGGTTCCGGAGGGTTCTGCAGGGTTCCGTAGGGACCCGTAGAGTTCCGTAGTGGCTGGTAACGTTCCGTAGGTCCCTGTGGGGTTCTGTATGGACCTGTAGGGTTCCGTAGGGGCCTGCAGGGTTCCGTAAGTGCCCGCAGGTGTCTGTAGGGTTCCGTAGGGGTCTGTAGGGTTCCGTAGGCACCTGCAGTGTTCTGTAGGAGCCCATAGGGTTTTAGTGAGGTTCCGTTGTGTTGCTAAGGGTCTTGTAGAGTGCTGTCGGGTCCTGGAGTATTCTGTAGGGTTCCAGAGGGCCTCGTAGGGTTCCATCGAAATCTATAGGGTTCCCTAGGGGCCCATAGAGTCCCGTAGATTTCCGTAGGGACCTGTAGGGTTGTGTAAGTGCCCGCAGAAGTCGGTAGGAGTCTGTGGGATTCTGTAAGGTTCCGGAGGGTTCTGCAGGGTTCCGTAGGGACCCGTAGAGTTCCGTAGTGGCTGGTAACGTTCCGTAGGTCCCTGTGGGGTTCTGTATGGACCTGTAGGGTTCCGTAGGGGCCTGCAGGGTTCCGTAAGTGCCCGCAGGTGTCTGTAGGGTTCCGTAGGGGTCTGTAGGGTTCCGTAGGCACCTGCAGTGTTCTGTAGGAGCCCATAGGGTTTTAGTGAGGTTCCGTTGTGTTGCTAAGGGTCTTGTAGAGTGCTGTCGGGTCCTGGAGTATTCTGTAGGGTTCCAGAGGGCCTCGTAGGGTTCCATCGAAATCTATAGGGTTCCCTAGGGGCCCATAGAGTCCCGTAGATTTCCGTAGGGACCTGTAGGGTTGTGTAAGTGCCCGCAGAAGTCTGTAGGAGTCTGTGGGATTCTGTAAGGTTCCGGAGGGTTCTGCAGGGTTCCGTAGGGACCCGTAGAGTTCCGTAGTGGCTGGTAACGTTCCGTAGGTCCCTGTGGGGTTCTGTATGGACCTGTAGGGTTCCGTAGGGGCCTGCAGGGTTCCGTAAGTGCCCGCAGGTGTCTGTAGGGTTCCGTAGGGGTCTGTAGGGTTCCGTAGGCACCTGCAGTGTTCTGTAGGAGCCCATAGGGTTTTAGTGAGGTTCCGTTGTGTTGCTAAGGGTCTTGTAGAGTGCTGTCGGGTCCTGGAGTATTCTGTAGGGTTCCAGAGGGGCTGGTAGGGTTCCGTCGAAATCTGAAGGGTTCCCTAGGGGCCCGTAGAGTCCCGTAGATTTCCGTAGGGGCCTGTAGGGTTGTGTAAGTGCCCGCAGGGGTTGGTAGGAGCTTGTAGGGTGCCATATGTTTCCGGAGGGTTGTGTAGGGTTCCGTAGGGGCCTGTGGTGTTCCCTAGGGGCCTGTAGAGTCTCGTAGAGTTCCGTAGGGTCCTGTAGGTTTCCATAAGCGCCCGCAGAGGTCTGAAGGGGCCCGTACTGTGCCGTAAGGATCCATAGGGTTCCGTAGAGCTTCGTAGGTTCCCTAGAGGCCTCTGGAGTACCGCAGGAGCCAGTAGTGTTCCGTAGGGTCCTCTAGGGTTGAGTAAGTGCCCGCAGGAGTCTGTAGGAATCCGTGGGATTCTGTAAGGTTCTGGAGGGTTCTGCAGGGTTCCGTAGGGGCCCGTAGAGTTCCGTAGTGGCTGGTAAAGTTCCGTAGGGCCCTGTGGGGTTCTGTATGGACCTGTAGGGTTCCGTAGGGGCCTGCAGGGTTCCGTAAGTGCCCGCAGGTGTCTGTAGGGTTCCGTAGGGGTCTGTAGGGTTCCGTAGGCACCTGCAGTGTTCTGTAGGAGCCCATAGGGTTTTAGTGAGGTTCCGTTGTGTTGCTAAGGGTCTTGTAGAGTGCTG
Organism: Numenius arquata; assembly: GCF_964106895.1. NCBI lineage: Eukaryota > Metazoa > Chordata > Aves > Charadriiformes > Scolopacidae > Numenius > Numenius arquata. Next base: position 22,918 of record NW_027414062.1, read on the forward strand.
TCGGGTCCTGGAGTATTCTGTAGGGTTCCAGAGGGCCTCGTAGGGTTCCATCGAAATCTATAGGGTTCCCTAGGGGCCCATAGAGTCCCGTAGATTTCCGTAGGGACCTGTAGGGTTGTGTAAGTGCCCGCAGAAGTCGGTAGGAGTCTGTGGGATTCTGTAAGGTTCCGGAGGGTTCTGCAGGGTTCCGTAGGGACCCGTAGAGTTCCGTAGTGGCTGGTAACGTTCCGTAGGTCCCTGTGGGGTTCTGTATGGACCTGTAGGGTTCCGTAGGGGCCTGCAGGGTTCCGGAAGTGCCCGCAGGTGTCTGTAGGGTTCCGTAGGGGTCTGTAGGGTTCCGTAGGCACCTGCAGTGTTCTGTAGGAGCCCATAGGGTTTTAGTGAGGTTCCGTTGTGTTGCTAAGGGTCTTGTAGAGTGCTGTCGGGTCCTGGAGTATTCTGTAGGGTTCCAGAGGGCCTCGTAGGGTTCCATCGAAATCTATAGGGTTCCCTAGGGGCCCATAGAGTCCCGTAGATTTCCGTAGGGACCTGTAGGGTTGTGTAAGTGCCCGCAGAAGTCGGTAGGAGTCTGTGGGATTCTGTAAGGTTCCGGAGGGTTCTGCAGGGTTCCGTAGGGACCCGTAGAGTTCCGTAGTGGCTGGTAACGTTCCGTAGGTCCCTGTGGGGTTCTGTATGGACCTGTAGGGTTCCGTAGGGGCCTGCAGGGTTCCGTAAGTGCCCGCAGGTGTCTGTAGGGTTCCGTAGGGGTCTGTAGGGTTCCGTAGGCACCTGCAGTGTTCTGTAGGAGCCCATAGGGTTTTAGTGAGGTTCCGTTGCGTTGCTAAGGGTCTTGTAGAGTGCTGTCGGGTCCTGGAGTATTCTGTAGGGTTCCAGAGGGCCTCGTAGGGTTCCATCGAAATCTGAAGGGTTCCCTAGGGGCCCGTAGAGTCCTGTAGATTTCCATAGGGACCTGTAGGGTTGTGTAAGTGCCCGCAGAAGTCGGTAGGAGTCTGTGGGATTCTGTAAGGTTCCGGAGGGTTCTGCAGGGTTCCGTAGGGACCCGTAGAGTTCCGTAGTGGCTGGTAAAGTTCCGTAGGGCCCTGTGGGGTTCTGTATGGACCTGTAGGGTTCCGTAGGGGCCTGCAGGGTTCCGTAAGTGCCCGCAGGTGTCTGTAGGGTTCCGTAGGGGTCTGTAGGGTTCCGTAGGCACCTGCAGTGTTCTGTAGGAGCCCATAGGGTTTTAGTGAGGTTCCGTTGTGTTGCTAAGGGTCTTGTAGAGTGCTGTCGGGTCCTGGAGTATTCTGTAGGGTTCCAGAGGGGCTGGTAGGGTTCCGTCGAAATCTGAAGGGTTCCCTAGGGGCCCGTAGAGTCCCGTAGATTTCCGTAGGGACCTGTAGGGTTGTGTAAGTGCCCGCAGGGGTTGGTAGGAGCTTGTAGGGTGCCATATGTTTCCGGAGGGTTGTGTAGGGTTCCGTAGGGGCCTGTGGTGTTCCCTAGGGGCCTGTAGAGTCTCGTAGAGTTCCGTAGGGTCCTGTAGGTTTCCATAAGCGCCCGCAGAGGTCTGAAGGGGCCCGTACTGTTCCGTAAGGATCCATAGGGTTCCGTAGAGCTTCGTAGGTTCCCTAGAGGCCTCTGGAGTACCGCAGGAGCCAGTAGTGTTCCGTAGGGTCCTCTAGGGTTGAGTAAGTGCCCGCAGGAGTCTGTAGGAATCCGTGGGATTCTGTAAGGTTCTGGAGGGTTCTGCAGGGTTCCGTAGGGGCCCGTAGAGTTCCGTAGTGGCTGGTAAAGTTCCGTAGGTCCCTGTGGGGTTCTGTATGGACCTGTAGGGTTCCGTAGGGGCCTGCAGGGTTCCGTAAGTGCCCGCAGGTGTCTGTAGGGTTCCGTAGGGGTCTGTAGGGTTCCGTAGGCACCTGCAGTGTTCTGTAGGAGCCCATAGGGTTTTAGTGAGGTTCCGTTGTGTTGCTAAGGGTCTTGTAGAGTGCTGTCGGGTCCTGGAGTATTCTGTAGGGTTCCAGAGGGCCTCGTAGGGTTCCATCGAAATCTATACGGTTCCCTAGGGGCCCATAGAGTCCCGTAGATTTCCGTAGGGACCTGTAGGGTTGTGTAAGTGCCCGCAGAAGTCGGTAGGAGTCTGTGGGATTCTGTAAGGTTCCGGAGGGTTCTGCAGGGTTCCGTAGGGACCCGTAGAGTTCCGTAGTGGCTGGTAACGTTCCGTAGGTCCCTGTGGGGTTCTGTATGGACCTGTAGGGTTCCGTAGGGGCCTGCAGGGTTCCGTAAGTGCCCGCAGGTGTCTGTAGGGTTCCGTAGGGGTCTGTAGGGTTCCGTAGGCACCTGCAGTGTTCTGTAGGAGCCCATAGGGTTTTAGTGAGGTTCCGTTGTGTTGCTAAGGGTCTTGTAGAGTGCTGTCGGGTCCTGGAGTATTCTGTAGGGTTCCAGAGGGCCTCGTAGGGTTCCATCGAAATCTATAGGGTTCCCTAGGGGCCCATAGAGTCCCGTAGATTTCCGTAGGGACCTGTAGGGTTGTGTAAGTGCCCGCAGAAGTCTGTAGGAGTCTGTGGGATTCTGTAAGGTTCCGGAGGGTTCTGCAGGGTTCCGTAGGGACCCGTAGAGTTCCGTAGTGGCTGGTAACGTTCCGTAGGTCCCTGTGGGGTTCTGTATGGACCTGTAGGGTTCCGTAGGGGCCTGCAGGGTTCCGTAAGTGCCCGCAGGTGTCTGTAGGGTTCTGTAGGGGTCTGTAGGGTTCCGTAGGCACCTGCAGTGTTCTGTAGGAGCCCATAGGGTTTTAGTGAGGTTCCGTTGTGTTGCTAAGGGTCTTGTAGAGTGCTGTCGGGTCCTGGAGTATTCTGTAGGGTTCCAGAGGGCCTCGTAGGGTTCCATCGAAATCTGAAGGGTTCCCTAGGGGCCCGTAGAGTCCTGTAGATTTCCATAGGGACCTGTAGGGTTGTGTAAGTGCCCGCAGAAGTCGGTAGGAGTCTGTGGGATTCTGTAAGGTTCCGGAGGGTTCTGCAGGGTTCCGTAGGGACCCGTAGAGTTCCGTAGTGGCTGGTAAAGTTCCGTAGGGCCCTGTGGGGTTCTGTATGGACCTGTAGGGTTCCGTAGGGGCCTGCAGGGTTCCGTAAGTGCCCGCAGGTGTCTGTAGGGTTCCGTAGGGGTCTGTAGGGTTCCGTAGGCACCTGCAGTGTTCTGTAGGAGCCCATAGGGTTTTAGTGAGGTTCCGTTGTGTTGCTAAGGGTCTTGTAGAGTGCTGTCGGGTCCTGGAGTATTCTGTAGGGTTCCAGAGGGGCTGGTAGGGTTCCGTCGAAATCTGAAGGGTTCCCTAGGGGCCCGTAGAGTCCCGTAGATTTCCGTAGGGACCTGTAGGGTTGTGTAAGAGCCCGCAGGGGTTGGTAGGAGCTTGTAGGGTGCCATATGTTTCCGGAGGGTTGTGTAGGGTTCCGTAGGGGCCTGTGGTGTTCCCTAGGGGCCTGTAGAGTCTCGTAGAGTTCCGTAGGGTCCTGTAGGTTTCCATAAGCGCCCGCAGAGGTCTGAAGGGGCCCGTACTGTTCCGTAAGGATCCATAGGGTTCCGTAGAGCTTCGTAGGTTCCCTAGAGGCCTCTGGAGTACCGCAGGAGCCAGTAGTGTTCCGTAGGGTCCTCTAGGGTTGAGTAAGTGCCCGCAGGAGTCTGTAGGAATCCGTGGGATTCTGTAAGGTTCTGGAGGGTTCTGCAGGGTTCCGTAGGGGCCCCTAGAGTTCCGTAGTGGCTGGTAAAGTTCCCTAGGGCCCTGTACCGTTCCGTAACTGCCTGCAAGGGTCTTTAGGCTTCCGTAGGGGCTGGTAGGGTTCCATAAAGTTCCGTGGGTTCCTGCAGAGTTCTGCAAGTGCCCGCAAGGGCCTGTAGGGGCCCACAGTGTTTCTGTCAGGTTCCGTAGAGTTCCGTAGGGGCCATATTTTTCTGTAGTGGCTGGTAGTATTCTGTAGAGGTCTGTAGGGTTCCGTAGGCACCTGTAGTGTTCTGTAGGAGCCCATAGGGTTTTAGTGAGGTTCCGTTGTGTTGCTAAGGGTCTTGTAGAGTGCTGTCGGGTCCTGGAGTATTCTGTAGGGTTCCAGAGGGCCTCGTAGGGTTCCATCGAAATCTATAGGGTTCCCTAGGGGCCCATAGAGTCCCGTAGATTTCCGTAGGGACCTGTAGGGTTGTGTAAGTGCCCGCAGAAGTCGGTAGGAGTCTGTGGGATTCTGTAAGGTTCCGGAGGGTTCTGCAGGGTTCCGTAGGGACCCGTAGAGTTCCGTAGTGGCTGGTAACGTTCCGTAGGTCCCTGTGGGGTTCTGTATGGACCTGTAGGGTTCCGTAGGGGCCTGCAGGGTTCCGTAAGTGCCCGCAGGTGTCTGTAGGGTTCCGTAGGCACCTGCAGTGTTCTGTAGGAGCCCATAGGGTTTTAGTGAGGTTCCGTTGTGTTGCTAAGGGTCTTGTAGAGTGCTGTCGGGTCCTGGAGTATTCTGTAGGGTTCCAGAGGGGCTGGTAGGGTTCCGTCGAAATCTGAAGGGTTCCCTAGGGGCCCGTAGAGTCCCGTAGATTTCCGTAGGGGCCTGTAGGGTTGTGTAAGTGCCCGCAGGGGTTGGTAGGAGCTTGTAGGGTGCCATATGTTTCCGGAGGGTTGTGTAGGGTTCCGTAGGGGCCTGTGGTGTTCCCTAGGGGCCTGTAGAGTCTCGTAGAGTTCCGTAGGGTCCTGTAGGTTTCCATAAGCGCCCGCAGAGGTCTGAAGGGGCCCGTACTGTGCCGTAAGGATCCATAGGGTTCCGTAGAGCTTCGTAGGTTCCCTAGAGGCCTCTGGAGTACCGCAGGAGCCAGTAGTGTTCCGTAGGGTCCTCTAGGGTTGAGTAAGTGCCCGCAGGAGTCTGTAGGAATCCGTGGGATTCTGTAAGGTTCTGGAGGGTTCTGCAGGGTTCCGTAGGGGCCCGTAGAGTTCCGTAGTGGCTGGTAAAGTTCCGTAGGTCCCTGTGGGGTTCTGTATGGACCTGTAGGGTTCCGTAGGGGCCTGCAGGGTTCCGTAAGTGCCCGCAGGTGTCTGTAGGGTTCCGTAGAGGTCTGTAGGGTTCCGTAGGCACCTGCAGTGTTCTGTAGGAGCCCATAGGGTTTTAGTGAGGTTCCGTTGTGTTGCTAAGGGTCTTGTAGAGTGCTGTCGGGTCCTGGAGTATTCTGTAGGGTTCCAGAGGGCCTCGTAGGGTTCCATCGAAATCTATAGGGTTCCCTAGGGGCCCATAGAGTCCCGTAGATTTCCGTAGGGGCCTGTAGGGTTGTGTAAGTGCCCGCAGGGGTTGGTAGGAGCTTGTAGGGTGCCATATGTTTCCGGAGGGTTGTGTAGGGTTCCGTAGGGGCCTGTGGTGTTCCCTAGGGGCCTGTAGAGTCTCGTAGAGTTCCGTAGGGTCCTGTAGGTTTCCATAAGCGCCCGCAGAGGTCTGAAGGGGCCCGTACTGTGCCGTAAGGATCCATAGGGTTCCGTAGAGCTTCGTAGGTTCCCTAGAGGCCTCTGGAGTACCGCAGGAGCCAGTAGTGTTCCGTAGGGTCCTCTAGGGTTGAGTAAGTGCCCGCAGGAGTCTGTAGGAATCCGTGGGATTCTGTAAGGTTCTGGAGGGTTCTGCATGGTACCGTAGGGACCCGTAGAGTTCCGTAGTGGCTGGTAACGTTCCGTAGGGCCCTGTGGGGTTCTGTATGGACCTGTAGGGTTCCGTAGGGGCCTGCAGGGTTCCGTAAGTGCCCGCAGGTGTCTGTAGGGTTCCGTAGGGGTCTGTAGGGTTCCGTAGGCACCTGCAGTGTTCTGTAGGAGCCCATAGGGTTTTAGTGAGGTTCCGTTGTGTTGCTAAGGGTCTTGTAGAGTGCTGTCGGGTCCTGGAGTATTCTGTAGGGTTCCAGAGGGCCTCGTAGGGTTCCATCGAAATCTATAGGGTTCCCTAGGGGCCCATAGAGTCCCGTAGATTTCCGTAGGGACCTGTAGGGTTGTGTAAGTGCCCGCAGAAGTCGGTAGGAGTCTGTGGGATTCTGTAAGGTTCCGGAGGGTTCTGCAGGGTTCCGTAGGGACCCGTAGAGTTCCGTAGTGGCTGGTAACGTTCCGTAGGTCCCTGTGGGGTTCTGTATGGACCTGTAGGGTTCCGTAGGGGCCTGCAGGGTTCCGTAAGTGCCCGCAGGTGTCTGTAGGGTTCCGTATGGGTCTGTAGGGTTCCGTAGGCACCTGCAGTGTTCTGTAGGAGCCCATAGGGTTTTAGTGAGGTTCCGTTGTGTTGCTAAGGGTCTTGTAGAGTGCTGTCGGGTCCTGGAGTATTCTGTAGGGTTCCAGAGGGCCTCGTAGGGTTCCATCGAAATCTATAGGGTTCCCTAGGGGCCCATAGAGTCCCGTAGATTTCCGTAGGGACCTGTAGGGTTGTGTAAGTGCCCGCAGAAGTCGGTAGGAGTCTGTGGGATTCTGTAAGGTTCCGGAGGGTTCTGCAGGGTTCCGTAGGGACCCGTAGAGTTCCGTAGTGGCTGGTAACGTTCCGTAGGTCCCTGTGGGGTTCTGTATGGACCTGTAGGGTTCCGTAGGGGCCTGCAGGGTTCCGTAAGTGCCCGCAGGTGTCTGTAGGGTTCCGTAGGGGTCTGTAGGGTTCCGTAGGCACCTGCAGTGTTCTGTAGGAGCCCATAGGGTTTTAGTGAGGTTCCGTTGTGTTGCTAAGGGTCTTGTAGAGTGCTGTCGGGTCCTGGAGTATTCTGTAGGGTTCCAGAGGGCCTCGTAGGGTTCCATCGAAATCTATAGGGTTCCCTAGGGGCCCATAGAGTCCCGTAGATTTCCGTAGGGACCTGTAGGGTTGTGTAAGTGCCCGCAGAAGTCTGTAGGAGTCTGTGGGATTCTGTAAGGTTCCGGAGGGTTCTGCAGGGTTCCGTAGGGACCCGTAGAGTTCCGTAGTGGCTGGTAACGTTCCGTAGGTCCCTGTGGGGTTCTGTATGGACCTGTAGGGTTCCGTAGGGGCCTGCAGGGTTCCGTAAGTGCCCGCAGGTGTCTGTAGGGTTCCGTAGGGGTCTGTAGGGTTCCGTAGGCACCTGCAGTGTTCTGTAGGAGCCCATAGGGTTTTAGTGAGGTTCCGTTGTGTTGCTAAGGGTCTTGTAGAGTGCTGTCGGGTCCTGGAGTATTCTGTAGGGTTCCAGAGGGGCTGGTAGGGTTCCGTCGAAATCTGAAGGGTTCCCTAGGGGCCCGTAGAGTCCCGTAGATTTCCGTAGGGGCCTGTAGGGTTGTGTAAGTGCCCGCAGGGGTTGGTAGGAGCTTGTAGGGTGCCATATGTTTCCGGAGGGTTGTGTAGGGTTCCGTAGGGGCCTGTGGTGTTCCCTAGGGGCCTGTAGAGTCTCGTAGAGTTCCGTAGGGTCCTGTAGGTTTCCATAAGCGCCCGCAGAGGTCTGAAGGGGCCCGTACTGTGCCGTAAGGATCCATAGGGTTCCGTAGAGCTTCGTAGGTTCCCTAGAGGCCTCTGGAGTACCGCAGGAGCCAGTAGTGTTCCGTAGGGTCCTCTAGGGTTGAGTAAGTGCCCGCAGGAGTCTGTAGGAATCCGTGGGATTCTGTAAGGTTCTGGAGGGTTCTGCAGGGTTCCGTAGGGGCCTGTAGAGTTCCGTAGTGGCTGGTAAAGTTCCGTAGGTCCCTGTGGGGTTCTGTATGGACCTGTAGGGTTCCGTAGGGGCCTGCAGGGTTCCGTAAGTGCCCGCAGGTGTCTGTAGGGTTCCGTAGGGGTCTGTAGGGTTCCGTAGGCACCTGCAGTGTTCTGTAGGAGCCCATAGGGTTTTAGTGAGGTTCCGTTGTGTTGCTAAGGGTCTTGTAGAGTGCTGTCGGGTCCTGGAGTATTCTGTAGGGTTCCAGAGGGCCTCGTAGGGTTCCATCGAAATCTATAGGGTTCCCTAGGGGCCCATAGAGTCCCGTAGATTTCCGTAGGGACCTGTAGGGTTGTGTAAGTGCCCGCAGAAGTCGGTAGGAGTCTGTGGGATTCTGTAAGGTTCCGGAGGGTTCTGCAGGGTTCCGTAGGGACCCGTAGAGTTCCGTAGTGGCTGGTAACGTTCCCTAGGTCCCTGTGGGGTTCTGTATGGACCTGTAGGGTTCCGTAGGGGCCTGCAGGGTTCCGTAAGTGCCCGCAGGTGTCTGTAGGGTTCCGTAGGGGTCTGTAGGGTTCCGTAGGCACCTGCAGTGTTCTGTAGGAGCCCATAGGGTTTTAGTGAGGTTCCGTTGTGTTGCTAAGGGTCTTGTAGAGTGCTGTCGGGTCCTGGAGTATTCTGTAGGGTTCCAGAGGGGCTGGTAGGGTTCCGTCGAAATCTGAAGGGTTCCCTAGGGGCCCGTAGAGTCCCGTAGATTTCCGTAGGGGCCTGTAGGGTTGTGTAAGTGCCCGCAGGGGTTGGTAGGAGCTTGTAGGGTGCCATATGTTTCCGGAGGGTTGTGTAGGGTTCCGTAGGGGCCTGTGGTGTTCCCTAGGGGCCTGTAGAGTCTCGTAGAGTTCCGTAGGGTCCTGTAGGTTTCCATAAGCGCCCGCAGAGGTCTGAAGGGGCCCGTACTGTGCCGTAAGGATCCATAGGGTTCCGTAGAGCTTCGTAGGTTCCCTAGAGGCCTCTGGAGTACCGCAGGAGCCAGTAGTGTTCCGTAGGGTCCTCTAGGGTTGAGTAAGTGCCCGCAGGAGTCTGTAGGAATCCGTGGGATTCTGTAAGGTTCTGGAGGGTTCTGCAGGGTTCCGTAGGGGCCTGTAGAGTTCCGTAGTGGCTGGTAAAGTTCCGTAGGTCCCTGTGGGGTTCTGTATGGACCTGTAGGGTTCCGTAGGGGCCTGCAGGGTTCCGTAAGTGCCCGCAGGTGTCTGTAGGGTTCCGTAGGGGTCTGTAGGGTTCTGTAGGCACCTGCAGTGTTCTGTAGGAGCCCATAGGGTTTTAGTGAGGTTCCGTTGTGTTGCTAAGGGTCTTGTAGAGTGCTGTCGGGTCCTGGAGTATTCTGTAGGGTTCCAGAGGGCCTCATAGGGTTCCATCGAAATCTATAGGGTTCCCTAGGGGCCCATAGAGTCCCGTAGATTTCCGTAGGGACCTGTAGGGTTGTGTAAGTGCCCGCAGAAGTCGGTAGGAGTCTGTGGGATTCTGTAAGGTTCCGGAGGGTTCTGCAGGGTTCCGTAGGGACCCGTAGAGTTCCGTAGTGGCTGGTAACGTTCCGTAGGTCCCTTTGGGGTTCTGTATGGACCTGTAGGGTTCTGTAGGGGCCTGCAGGGTTCCGTAAGTGCCCGCAGGTGTCTGTAGGGTTCCGTAGGGGTCTGTAGGGTTCCGTAGGCACCTGCAGTGTTCTGTAGGAGCCCATAGGGTTTTAGTGAGGTTCCGTTGTGTTGCTAAGGGTCTTGTAGAGTGCTGTCGGGTCCTGGAGTATTCTGTAGGGTTCCAGAGGGCCTCATAGGGTTCCATCGAAATCTATAGGGTTACCTAGGGGCCCATAGAGTCCCGTAGATTTCCGTAGGGACCTGTAGGGTTGTGTAAGTGCCCGCAGAAGTCTGTAGGAGTCTGTGGGATTCTGTAAGGTTCCGGAGGGTTCTGCAGGGTTCCGTAGGGACCCGTAGAGTTCCGTAGTGGCTGGTAACGTTCCGTAGGTCCCTGTGGGGTTCTGTATGGACCTGTAGGGTTCCGTAGGGGCCTGCAGGGTTCCGTAAGTGCCCGCAGGTGTCTGTAGGGTTCCGTAGGGGTCTGTAGGGTTCCGTAGGCACCTGCAGTGTTCTGTAGGAGCCCATAAGGTTTTAGTGAGGTTCCGTTGTGTTGCTAAGGGTCTTGTAGAGTGCTGTCGGGTCCTGGAGTATTCTGTAGGGTTCCAGAGGGCCTCGTAGGGTTCCATCGAAATCTATAGGGTTCCCTAGGGGCCCATAGAGTCCCGTAGATTTCCGTAGGGACCTGTAGGGTTGTGTAAGTGCCCGCAGAAGTCGGTAGGAGTCTGTGGGATTCTGTAAGGTTCCGGAGGGTTCTGCAGGGTTCCGTAGGGACCCGTAGAGTTCCGTAGTGGCTGGTAACGTTCCGTAGGGCCCTGTGGGGTTCTGTATGGACCTGTAGGGTTCCGTAGGGGCCTGCAGGGTTCCGTAAGTGCCCGCCGGTGTCTGTAGGGTTCCGTAGAGGTCTGTAGGGTTCCGTAGGCACCTGCAGTGTTCTGTAGGAGCCCATAGGGTTTTAGTGAGGTTCCGTTGTGTTGCTAAGGGTCTTGTAGAGTGCTGTCGGGTCCTGGAGTATTCTGTAGGGTTCCAGAGGGGCTGGTAGGGTTCCGTCGAAATCTGAAGGGTTCCCTAGGGGCCCGTAGAGTCCCGTAGATTTCCGTAGGGGCCTGTAGGGTTGTGTAAGTGCCCGCAGGGGTTGGTAGGAGCTTGTAGGGTGCCATATGTTTCCAGAGGGTTGTGTAGGGTTCCGTAGGGGCCTGTGGTGTTCCCTAGGGGCCTGTAGAGTCTCGTAGAGTTCCGTAGGGTCCTGTAGGTTTCCATAAGCGCCCGCAGAGGTCTGAAGGGGCCCGTACTGTGCCGTAAGGATCCATAGGGTTCCGTAGAGCTTCGTAGGTTCCCTAGAGGCCTCTGGAGTACCGCAGGAGCCAGTAGTGTTCCGTAGGGTCCTCTAGGGTTGAGTAAGTGCCCGCAGGAGTCTGTAGGAATCCGTGGGATTCTGTAAGGTTCTGGAGGGTTCTGCAGGGTTCCGTAGGGGCCTGTAGAGTTCCGTAGTGGCTGGTAAAGTTCCGTAGGTCCCTGTGGGGTTCTGTATGGACCTGTAGGGTTCCGTAGGGGCCTGCAGGGTTCCGTAAGTGCCCGCCGGTGTCTGTAGGGTTCCGTAGGGGTCTGTAGGGTTCCGTAGGCACCTGCAGTGTTCTGTAGGAGCCCATAGGGTTTTAGTGAGGTTCCGTTGTGTTGCTAAGGGTCTTGTAGAGTGCTGTCGGGTCCTGGAGTATTCTGTAGGGTTCCAGAGGGGCTGGTAGGGTTCCGTCGAAATCTGAAGGGTTCCCTAGGGGCCCGTAGAGTCCCGTAGATTTCCGTAGGGGCCTGTAGGGTTGTGTAAGTGCCCGCAGGGGTTGGTAGGAGCTTGTAGGGTGCCATATGTTTCCGGAGGGTTGTGTAGGGTTCCGTAGGGGCCTGTGGTGTTCCCTAGGGGCCTGTAGAGTCTCGTACAGTTCCGTAGGGTCCTGTAGGTTTCCATAAGCGCCCGCAGAGGTCTGAAGGGGCCCGTACTGTGCCGTAAGGATCCATAGGGTTCCGTAGAGCTTCGTAGGTTCCCTAGAGGCCTCTGGAGTACCGCAGGAGCCAGTAGTGTTCCGTAGGGTCCTCTAGGGTTGAGTAAGTGCCCGCAGGAGTCTGTAGGAATCCGTGGGATTCTGTAAGGTTCTGGAGGGTTCTGCAGGGTTCCGTAGGGGCCTGTAGAGTTCCGTAGTGGCTGGTAAAGTTCCGTAGGTCCCTGTGGGGTTCTGTATGGACCTGTAGGGTTCCGTAGGGGCCTGCAGGGTTCCGTAAGTGCCCGCAGGTGTCTGTAGGGTTCCGTAGGGGTCTGTAGGGTTCCGTAGGCACCTGCAGTGTTCTGTAGGAGCCCATAGGGTTTTAGTGAGGTTCCGTTGTGTTGCTAAGGGTCTTGTAGAGTGCTGTCGGGTCCTGGAGTATTCTGTAGGGTTCCAGAGGGCCTCGTAGGGTTCCATCGAAATCTATAGGGTTCCCTAGGGGCCCATAGAGTCCCGTAGATTTCCGTAGGGACCTGTAGGGTTGTGTAAGTGCCCGCAGAAGTCGGTAGGAGTCTGTGGGATTCTGTAAGGTTCCGGAGGGTTCTGCAGGGTTCCGTAGGGACCCGTAGAGTTCCGTAGTGGCTGGTAACGTTCCGTAGGTCCCTGTGGGGTTCTGTATGGACCTGTAGGGTTCCGTAGGGGCCTGCAGGGTTCCGTAAGTGCCCGCAGGTGTCTGTAGGGTTCCGTAGGGGTCTGTAGGGTTCCGTAGGCACCTGCAGTGTTCTGTAGGAGCCCATAGGGTTTTAGTGAGGTTCCGTTGTGTTGCTAAGGGTCTTGTAGAGTGCTGTCGGGTCCTGGAGTATTCTGTAGGGTTCCAGAGGGCCTCGTAGGGTTCCATCGAAATCTGAAGGGTTCCCTAGGGGCCCATAGAGTCCCGTAGATTTCCGTAGGGACCTGTAGGGTTGTGTAAGTGCCCGCAGAAGTCGGTAGGAGTCTGTGGGATTCTGTAAGGTTCCGGAGGGTTCTGCAGGGTTCCGTAGGGACCCGTAGAGTTCCGTAGTGGCTGGTAACGTTCCGTAGGTCCCTGTGGGGTTCTGTATGGACCTGTAGGGTTCCGTAGGGGCCTGCAGGGTTCCGTAAGTGCCCGCAGGTGTCTGTAGGGTTCCGTAGGGGTCTGTAGGGTTCCGTAGGCACCTGCAGTGTTCTGTAGGAGCCCATAGGGTTTTAGTGAGGTTCCGTTGTGTTGCTAAGGGTCTTGTAGAGTGCTGTCGGGTCCTGGAGTATTCTGTAGGGTTCCAGAGGGGCTGGTAGGGTTCCGTCGAAATCTGAAGGGTTCCCTAGGGGCCCATAGAGTCCCGTAGATTTCCGTAGGGACCTGTAGGGTTGTGTAAGTGCCCGCAGAAGTCGGTAGGAGTCTGTGGGATTCTGTAAGGTTCCGGAGGGTTCTGCAGGGTTCCGTAGGGACCCGTAGAGTTCCGTAGTGGCTGGTAACGTTCCGTAGGTCCCTGTGGGGTTCTGTATGGACCTGTAGGGTTCCGTAGGGGCCTGCAGGGTTCCGTAAGTGCCCGCAGGTGTCTGTAGGGTTCCGTAGGGGTCTGTAGGGTTCCGTAGGCACCTGCAGTGTTCTGTAGGAGCCCATAGGGTTTTAGTGAGGTTCCGTTGTGTTGCTAAGGGTCTTGTAGAGTGCTGTCGGGTCCTGGAGTATTCTGTAGGGTTCCAGAGGGGCTGGTAGGGTTCCGTCGAAATCTGAAGCGTTCCCTAGGGGCCCGTAGAGTCCCGTAGATTTCCGTAGGGACCTGTAGGGTTGTGTAAGTGCCCGCAGGGGTTGGTAGGAGCTTGTAGGGTGCCATATGTTTCCGGAGGGTTGTGTAGGGTTCCGTAGGGGCCTGTGGTGTTCCCTAGGGGCCTGTAGAGTCTCGTAGAGTTCCGTAGGGTCCTGTAGGTTTCCATAAGCGCCCGCAGAGGTCTGAAGGGGCCCGTACTGTGCCGTAAGGATCCATAGGGTTCCGTAGAGCTTCGTAGGTTCCCTAGAGGCCTCTGGAGTACCGCAGGAGCCAGTAGTGTTCCGTAGGGTCCTCTAGGGTTGAGTAAGTGCCCGCAGGAGTCTGTAGGAATCCGTGGGATTCTGTAAGGTTCTGGAGGGTTCTGCAGGGTTCTGTAGGGGCCTGTAGAGTTCCGTAGTGGCTGGTAAAGTTCCGTAGGTCCCTGTGGGGTTCTGTATGGACCTGTAGGGTTCCGTAGGGGCCTGCAGGGTTCCGTAAGTGCCCGCCGGTGTCTGTAGGGTTCCGTAGGGGTCTGTAGGGTTCCGTAGGCACCTGCAGTGTTCTGTAGGAGCCCATAGGGTTTTAGTGAGGTTCCGTTGTGTTGCTAAGGGTCTTGTAGAGTGCTGTCGGGTCCTGGAGTATTCTGTAGGGTTCCAGAGGGCCTCGTAGGGTTCCATCGAAATCTATAGGGTTCCCTAGGGGCCCATAGAGTCCCGTAGATTTCCGTAGGGACCTGTAGGGTTGTGTAAGTGCCCGCAGAAGTCGGTAGGAGTCTGTGGGATTCTGTAAGGTTCCGGAGGGTTCTGCAGGGTTCCGTAGGGACCCGTAGAGTTCCGTAGTGGCTGGTAACGTTCCGTAGGTCCCTGTGGGGTTCTGTATGGACCTGTAGGGTTCCGTAGGGGCCTGCAGGGTTCCGTAAGTGCCCGCAGGTGTCTGTAGGGTTCCGTAGGGGTCTGTAGGGTTCTGTAGGCACCTGCAGTGTTCTGTAGGAGCCCATAGGGTTTTAGTGAGGTTCCGTTGTGTTGCTAAGGGTCTTGTAGAGTGCTGTCGGGTCCTGGAGTATTCTGTAGGGTTCCAGAGGGCCTCGTAGGGTTCCATCGAAATCTATAGGGTTCCCTAGGGGCCCATAGAGTCCCGTAGATTTCCGTAGGGACCTGTAGGGTTGTGTAAGTGCCCGCAGAAGTCGGTAGGAGTCTGTGGGATTCTGTAAGGTTCCGGAGGGTTCTGCAGGGTTCCGTAGGGACCCGTAGAGTTCCATAGTGGCTGGTAACGTTCCGTAGGGCCCTGTGGGGTTCTGTATGGACCTGTAGGGTTCCGTAGGGGCCTGCAGGGTTCCGTAAGTGCCCGCAGGTGTCTGTAGGGTTCCGTAGAGGTCTGTAGGGTTCCGTAGGCACCTGCAGTGTTCTGTAGGAGCCCATAGGGTTTTAGTGAGGTTCCGTTGTGTTGCTAAGGGTCTTGTAGAGTGCTGTCGGGTCCTGGAGTATTCTGTAGGGTTCCAGAGGGGCTGGTAGGGTTCCGTCGAAATCTGAAGGGTTCCCTAGGGGCCCGTAGAGTCCCGTAGATTTCCGTAGGGACCTGTAGGGTTGTGTAAGTGCCCGCAGGGGTTGGTAGGAGCTTGTAGGGTGCCATATGTTTCCGGAGGGTTGTGTAGGGTTCCGTAGGGGCCTGTGGTGTTCCCTAGGGGCCTGTAGAGTCTCGTACAGTTCCGTAGGGTCCTGTAGGTTTCCATAAGCGCCCGCAGAGGTCTGAAGGGGCCCGTACTGTTCCGTAAGGATCCATAGGGTTCCGTAGAGCTTCGTAGGTTCCCTAGAGGCCTCTGGAGTACCGCAGGAGCCAGTAGTGTTCCGTAGGGTCCTCTAGGGTTGAGTAAGTGCCCGCAGGAGTCTGTAGGAATCCGTGGGATTCTGTAAGGTTCTGGAGGGTTCTGCAGGGTTCCGTAGGGGCCCGTAGAGTTCCGTAGTGGCTGGTAAAGTTCCGTAGGTCCCTGTGGGGTTCTGTATGGACCTGTAGGGTTCCGTAGGGGCCTGCAGGGTTCCGGAAGTGCCCGCAGGTGTCTGTAGGGTTCCGTAGGGGTCTGTAGGGTTCCGTAGGCACCTGCAGTGTTCTGTAGGAGCCCATAGGGTTTTAGTGAGGTTCCGTTGTGTTGCTAAGGGTCTTGTAGAGTGCTGTCGGGTCCTGGAGTATTCTGTAGGGTTCCAGAGGGCCTCGTAGGGTTCCATCGAAATCTATAGGGTTCCCTAGGGGCCCATAGAGTCCCGTAGATTTCCGTAGGGACCTGTAGGGTTGTGTAAGTGCCCGCAGAAGTCGGTAGGAGTCTGTGGGATTCTGTAAGGTTCCGGAGGGTTCTGCAGGGTTCCGTAGGGACCCGTAGAGTTCCGTAGTGGCTGGTAACGTTCCGTAGGTCCCTGTGGGGTTCTGTATGGACCTGTAGGGTTCCGTAGGGGCCTGCAGGGTTCCGTAAGTGCCCGCAGGTGTCTGTAGGGTTCCGTATGGGTCTGTAGGGTTCCGTAGGCACCTGCAGTGTTCTGTAGGAGCCCATAGGGTTTTAGTGAGGTTCCGTTGTGTTGCTAAGGGTCTTGTAGAGTGCTGTCGGGTCCTGGAGTATTCTGTAGGGTTCCAGAGGGCCTCGTAGGGTTCCATCGAAATCTATAGGGTTCCCTAGGGGCCCATAGAGTCCCGTAGATTTCCGTAGGGACCTGTAGGGTTGTGTAAGTGCCCGCAGAAGTCGGTAGGAGTCTGTGGGATTCTGTAAGGTTCCGGAGGGTTCTGCAGGGTTCCGTAGGGACCCGTAGAGTTCCGTAGTGGCTGGTAACGTTCCGTAGGTCCCTGTGGGGTTCTGTATGGACCTGTAGGGTTCCGTAGGGGCCTGCAGGGTTCCGTAAGTGCCCGCAGGTGTCTGTAGGGTTCCGTAGGGGTCTGTAGGGTTCTGTAGGCACCTGCAGTGTTCTGTAGGAGCCCATAGGGTTTTAGTGAGGTTCCGTTGTGTTGCTAAGGGTCTTGTAGAGTGCTGTCGGGTCCTGGAGTATTCTGTAGGGTTCCAGAGGGCCTCGTAGGGTTCCATCGAAATCTATAGGGTTCCCTAGGGGCCCATAGAGTCCCGTAGATTTCCGTAGGGACCTGTAGGGTTGTGTAAGTGCCCGCAGAAGTCGGTAGGAGTCTGTGGGATTCTGTAAGGTTCCGGAGGGTTCTGCAGGGTTCCGTAGGGACCCGTAGAGTTCCGTAGTGGCTGGTAACGTTCCGTAGGTCCCTGTGGGGTTCTGTATGGACCTGTAGGGTTCCGTAGGGGCCTGCAGGGTTCCGTAAGTGCCCGCAGGTGTCTGTAGGGTTCCGTAGGGGTCTGTAGGGTTCTGTAGGCACCTGCAGTGTTCTGTAGGAGCCCATAGGGTTTTAGTGAGGTTCCGTTGTGTTGCTAAGGGTCTTGTAGAGTGCTGTCGGGTCCTGGAGTATTCTGTAGGGTTCCAGAGGGCCTCGTAGGGTTCCATCGAAATCTATACGGTTCCCTAGGGGCCCGTAGAGTCCCGTAGATTTCCGTAGGGACCTGTAGGGTTGTGTAAGTGCCCGCTGAAGTCGGTAGGAGTCTGTGGGATTCTGTAAGGTTCCGGAGGGTTCTGCAGGGTTCTGTAGGGACCCGTAGAGTTCCGTAGTGGCTGGTAACGTTCCGTAGGTCCCTGTGGGGTTCTGTATGGACCTGTAGGGTTCCGTAGGGGCCTGCAGGGTTCCGTAAGTGCCCGCAGGTGTCTGTAGGGTTCCGTAGGGGTCTGTAGGGTTCTGTAGGCACCTGCAGTGTTCTGTAGGAGCCCATAGGGTTTTAGTGAGGTTCCGTTGTGTTGCTAAGGGTCTTGTAGAGTGCTGTCAGGTCCTGGAGTATTCTGTAGGGTTCCAGAGGGCCTCGTAGGGTTCCATCGAAATCTGAAGGGTTCCCTAGGGGCCCGTAGAGTCCTGTAGATTTCCATAGGGACCTGTAGGGTTGTGTAAGTGCCCGCAGAAGTCTGTAGGAGTCTGTGGGATTCTGTAAGGTTCCGGAGGGTTCTGCAGGGTTCCGTAGGGACCCGTAGAGTTCCGTAGTGGCTGGTAAAGTTCCGTAGGTCCCTGTGGGGTTCTGTATGGACCTGTAGGGTTCCGTAGGGGCCTGCAGGGTTCCGTAAGTGCCCGCAGGTGTCTGTAGGGTTCCGTAGGGGTCTGTAGGGTTCCGTAGGCACCTGCAGTGTTCTGTAGGAGCCCATAGGGTTTTAGTGAGGTTCCGTTGTGTTGCTAAGGGTCTTGTAGAGTGCTGTCGGGTCCTGGAGTATTCTGTAGGGTTCCAGAGGGGCTGGTAGGGTTCCGTCGAAATCTGAAGGGTTCCCTAGGGGCCCGTAGAGTCCCGTAGATTTCCGTAGGGACCTGTAGGGTTGTGTAAGTGCCCGCAGGGGTTGGTAGGAGCTTGTAGGGTGCCATATGTTTCCGGAGGGTTGTGTAGGGTTCCGTAGGGGCCTGTGGTGTTCCCTAGGGACCTGTAGAGTCTCGTAGAGTTCCGTAGGGTCCTGTAGGTTTCCATAAGCGCCCGCAGAGGTCTGAAGGGGCCCGTACTGTTCCGTAAGGATCCATAGGGTTCCGTAGAGCTTCGTAGGTTCCCTAGAGGCCTCTGGAGTACCGCAGGAGCCAGTAGTGTTCCGTAGGGTCCTCTAGGGTTGAGTAAGTGCCCGCAGGAGTCTGTAGGAATCCGTGGGATTCTGTAAGGTTCTGGAGGGTTCTGCAGGGTTCCGTAGGGGCCCCTAGAGTTCCGTAGTGGCTGGTAAAGTTCCCTAGGGCCCTGTACCGTTCCGTAACTGCCTGCAAGGGTCTTTAGGCTTCCGTAGGGGCTGGTAGGGTTCCATAAAGTTCCGTGGGTTCCTGCAGAGTTCTGCAAGTGCCCGCAAGGGCCTGTAGGGGCCCACAGTGTTTCTGTCAGGTTCCGTAGAGTTCCGTAGGGGCCATATTTTTCTGTAGTGGCTGGTAGTATTCTGTAGAGGTCTGTAGGGTTCCGTAGGCACCTGTAGTGTTCTGTAGGAGCCCATAGGGTTTTAGTGAGGTTCCGTTGTGTTGCTAAGGGTCTTGTAGAGTGCTGTCGCGTCCTGGAGTATTCTGTAGGGTTCCAGAGGGCCTCGTAGGGTTCCATCGAAATCTATAGGGTTCCCTAGGGGCCCATAGAGTCCCGTAGATTTCCGTAGGGACCTGTAGGGTTGTGTAAGTGCCCGCAGAAGTCTGTAGGAGTCTGTGGGATTCTGTAAGGTTCCGGAGGGTTCTGCAGGGTTCCGTAGAGACCTGTAGAGTTCCGTAGTGGCTGGTAAAGTTCCGTAGGGCCCTGTGGGGTTCTGTATGGACCTGTAGGGTTCCGTAGGGGCCTGCAGGGTTCCGTAAGTGCCCGCAGGTGTCTGTAGGGTTCCGTAGGCACCTGCAGTGTTCTGTAGGAGCCCATAGGGTTTTAGTGAGGTTCCGTTGTGTTGCTAAGGGTCTTGTAGAGTGCTGTCGGGTCCTGGAGTATTCTGTAGGGTTCCAGAGGGCCTTGTAGGGTTCCATCGAAATCTATAGGGTTCCCTAGGGGCCCATAGAGTCCCGTAGATTTCCGTAGGGACCTGTAGGGTTGTGTAAGTGCCCGCAGAAGTCGGTAGGAGTCTGTGGGATTCTGTAAGGTTCCGGAGGGTTCTGCAGGGTTCCGTAGGGACCCGTAGAGTTCCGTAGTGGCTGGTAACGTTCCGTAGGTCCCTGTGGGGTTCTGTATGGACCTGTAGGGTTCCGTAGGGGCCTGCAGGGTTCCGTAAGTGCCCGCAGGTGTCTGTAGGGTTCCGTAGGGGTCTGTAGGGTTCCGTAGGCACCTGCAGTGTTCTGTAGGAGCCCATAGGGTTTTAGTGAGGTTCCGTTGTGTTGCTAAGGGTCTTGTAGAGTGCTGTCGGGTCCTGGAGTATTCTGTAGGGTTCCAGAGGGCCTCGTAGGGTTCCATCGAAATCTATAGGGTTCCCTAGGGGCCCATAGAGTCCCGTAGATTTCCGTAGGGACCTGTAGGGTTGTGTAAGTGCCCGCAGAAGTCGGTAGGAGTCTGTGGGATTCTGTAAGGTTCCGGAGGGTTCTGCAGGGTTCCGTAGGGACCCGTAGAGTTCCGTAGTGGCTGGTAACGTTCCGTAGGGCCCTGTGGGGTTCTGTATGGACCTGTAGGGTTCCGTAGGGGCCTGCAGGGTTCCGTAAGTGCCCGCAGGTGTCTGTAGGGTTCCGTAGAGGTCTGTAGGGTTCCGTAGGCACCTGCAGTGTTCTGTAGGAGCCCATAGGGTTTTAGTGAGGTTCCGTTGTGTTGCTAAGGGTCTTGTAGAGTGCTGTCGGGTCCTGGAGTATTCTGTAGGGTTCCAGAGGGGCTGGTAGGGTTCCGTCGAAATCTGAAGGGTTCCCTAGGGGCCCGTAGAGTCCCGTAGATTTCCGTAGGGACCTGTAGGGTTGTGTAAGTGCCCGCAGGGGTTGGTAGGAGCTTGTAGGGTGCCATATGTTTCCGGAGGGTTGTGTAGGGTTCCGTAGGGGCCTGTGGTGTTCCCTAGGGGCCTGTAGAGTCTCGTAGAGTTCCGTAGGGTCCTGTAGGTTTCCATAAGCGCCCGCAGAGGTCTGAAGGGGCCCGTACTGTTCCGTAAGGATCCATAGGGTTCCGTAGAGCTTCGTAGGTTCCCTAGAGGCCTCTGGAGTACCGCAGGAGCCAGTAGTGTTCCGTAGGGTCCTCTAGGGTTGAGTAAGTGCCCGCAGGAGTCTGTAGGAATCCGTGGGATTCTGTAAGGTTCTGGAGGGTTCTGCAGGGTTCCGTAGGGGCCTGTAGAGTTCCGTAGTGGCTGGTAAAGTTCCGTAGGTCCCTGTGGGGTTCTGTATGGACCTGTAGGGTTCCGTAGGGGCCTGCAGGGTTCCGTAAGTGCCCGCAGGTGTCTGTAGGGTTCCGTAGGGGTCTGTAGGGTTCCGTAGGCACCTGCAGTGTTCTGTAGGAGCCCATAGGGTTTTAGTGAGGTTCCGTTGTGTTGCTAAGGGTCTTGTAGAGTGCTGTCGGGTCCTGGAGTATTCTGTAGGGTTCCAGAGGGCCTCGTAGGGTTCCATCGAAATCTATAGGGTTCCCTAGGGGCCCATAGAGTCCCGTAGATTTCCGTAGGGACCTGTAGGGTTGTGTAAGTGCCCGCAGAAGTCGGTAGGAGTCTGTGGGATTCTGTAAGGTTCCGGAGGGTTCTGCAGGGTTCCGTAGGGACCCGTAGAGTTCCGTAGTGGCTGGTAACGTTCCGTAGGTCCCTGTGGGGTTCTGTATGGACCTGTAGGGTTCCGTAGGGGCCTGCAGGGTTCCGTAAGTGCCCGCAGGTGTCTGTAGGGTTCCGTAGGGGTCTGTAGGGTTCCGTAGGCACCTGCAGTGTTCTGTAGGAGCCCATAGGGTTTTAGTGAGGTTCCGTTGTGTTGCTAAGGGTCTTGTAGAGTGCTGTCGGGTCCTGGAGTATTCTGTAGGGTTCCAGAGGGCCTCGTAGGGTTCCATCGAAATCTATAGGGTTCCCTAGGGGCCCATAGAGTCCCGTAGATTTCCGTAGGGACCTGTAGGGTTGTGTAAGTGCCCGCAGAAGTCGGTAGGAGTCTGTGGGATTCTGTAAGGTTCCGGAGGGTTCTGCAGGGTTCCGTAGGGACCCGTAGAGTTCCGTAGTGGCTGGTAACGTTCCGTAGGTCCCTGTGGGGTTCTGTATGGACCTGTAGGGTTCCGTAGGGGCCTGCAGGGTTCCGTAAGTGCCCGCAGGTGTCTGTAGGGTTCCGTAGGGGTCTGTAGGGTTCTGTAGGCACCTGCAGTGTTCTGTAGGAGCCCATAGGGTTTTAGTGAGGTTCCGTTGTGTTGCTAAGGGTCTTGTAGAGTGCTGTCGGGTCCTGGAGTATTCTGTAGGGTTCCAGAGGGCCTCGTAGGGTTCCATCGAAATCTATAGGGTTCCCTAGGGGCCCATAGAGTCCCGTAGATTTCCGTAGGGACCTGTAGGGTTGTGTAAGTGCCCGCAGAAGTCGGTAGGAGTCTGTGGGATTCTGTAAGGTTCCGGAGGGTTCTGCAGGGTTCCGTAGGGACCCGTAGAGTTCCGTAGTGGCTGGTAACGTTCCGTAGGGCCCTGTGGGGTTCTGTATGGACCTGTAGGGTTCCGTAGGGGCCTGCAGGGTTCCGTAAGTGCCCGCAGGTGTCTGTAGGGTTCCGTAGAGGTCTGTAGGGTTCCGTAGGCACCTGCAGTGTTCTGTAGGAGCCCATAGGGTTTTAGTGAGGTTCCGTTGTGTTGCTAAGGGTCTTGTAGAGTGCTGTCGGGTCCTGGAGTATTCTGTAGGGTTCCAGAGGGGCTGGTAGGGTTCCGTCGAAATCTGAAGGGTTCCCTAGGGGCCCGTAGAGTCCCGTAGATTTCCGTAGGGACCTGTAGGGTTGTGTAAGTGCCCGCAGGGGTTGGTAGGAGCTTGTAGGGTGCCATATGTTTCCGGAGGGTTGTGTAGGGTTCCGTAGGGGCCTGTGGTGTTCCCTAGGGGCCTGTAGAGTCTCGTAGAGTTCCGTAGGGTCCTGTAGGTTTCCATAAGCGCCCGCAGAGGTCTGAAGGGGCCCGTACTGTTCCGTAAGGATCCATAGGGTTCCGTAGAGCTTCGTAGGTTCCCTAGAGGCCTCTGGAGTACCGCAGGAGCCAGTAGTGTTCCGTAGGGTCCTCTAGGGTTGAGTAAGTGCCCGCAGGAGTCTGTAGGAATCCGTGGGATTCTGTAAGGTTCTGGAGGGTTCTGCAGGGTTCCGTAGGGACCCGTAGAGTTCCGTAGTGGCTGGTAAAGTTCCGTAGGTCCCTGTGGGGTTCTGTATGGACCTGTAGGGTTCCGTAGGGGCCTGCAGGGTTCCGGAAGTGCCCGCAGGTGTCTGTAGGGTTCCGTAGGGGTCTGTAGGGTTCTGTAGGCACCTGCAGTGTTCTGTAGGAGCCCATAGGGTTTTAGTGAGGTTCCGTTGTGTTGCTAAGGGTCTTGTAGAGTGCTGTCGGGTCCTGGAGTATTCTGTAGGGTTCCAGAGGGCCTCGTAGGGTTCCATCGAAATCTATAGGGTTCCCTAGGGGCCCATAGAGTCCCGTAGATTTCCGTAGGGACCTGTAGGGTTGTGTAAGTGCCCGCAGAAGTCGGTAGGAGTCTGTGGGATTCTGTAAGGTTCCGGAGGGTTCTGCAGGGTTCCGTAGGGACCCGTAGAGTTCCGTAGTGGCTGGTAAAGTTCCGTAGGGCCCTGTGGGGTTCTGTATGGACCTGTAGGGTTCCGTAGGGGCCTGCAGGGTTCCGTAAGTGCCCGCAGGTGTCTGTAGGGTTCCGTAGGGGTCTGTAGGGTTCCGTAGGCACCTGCAGTGTTCTGTAGGAGCCCATAGGGTTTTAGTGAGGTTCCGTTGTGTTGCTAAGGGTCTTGTAGAGTGCTGTCGGGTCCTGGAGTATTCTGTAGGGTTCCAGAGGGCCTCGTAGGGTTCCATCGAAATCTGAAGGGTTCCCTAGGGGCCCGTAGAGTCCTGTAGATTTCCATAGGGACCTGTAGGGTTGTGTAAGTGCCCGCAGAAGTCGGTAGGAGTCTGTGGGATTCTGTAAGGTTCCGGAGGGTTCTGCAGGGTTCCGTAGGGACCCGTAGAGTTCCGTAGTGGCTGGTAACGTTCCGTAGGTCCCTGTGGGGTTCTGTATGGACCTGTAGGGTTCCGTAGGGGCCTGCAGGGTTCCGTAAGTGCCCGCAGGTGTCTGTAGGGTTCCGTAGGGGTCTGTAGGGTTCTGTAGGCACCTGCAGTGTTCTGTAGGAGCCCATAGGGTTTTAGTGAGGTTCCGTTGTGTTGCTAAGGGTCTTGTAGAGTGCTGTCGGGTCCTGGAGTATTCTGTAGGGTTCCAGAGGGCCTCGTAGGGTTCCATCGAAATCTATAGGGTTCCCTAGGGGCCCATAGAGTCCCGTAGATTTCCGTAGGGACCTGTAGGGTTGTGTAAGTGCCCGCAGAAGTCTGTAGGAGTCTGTGGGATTCTGTAAGGTTCCGGAGGGTTCTGCAGGGTTCCGTAGGGACCCGTAGAGTTCCGTAGTGGCTGGTAACGTTCCGTAGGTCCCTGTGGGGTTCTGTATGGACCTGTAGGGTTCCGTAGGGGCCTGCAGGGTTCCGTAAGTGCCCGCAGGTGTCTGTAGGGTTCCGTAGGGGTCTGTAGGGTTCCGTAGGCACCTGCAGTGTTCTGTAGGAGCCCATAGGGTTTTAGTGAGGTTCCGTTGTGTTGCTAAGGGTCTTGTAGAGTGCTGTCGGGTCCTGGAGTATTCTGTAGGGTTCCAGAGGGGCTGGTAGGGTTCCGTCGAAATCTGAAGGGTTCCCTAGGGGCCCGTAGAGTCCCGTAGATTTCCGTAGGGGCCTGTAGGGTTGTGTAAGTGCCCGCAGGGGTTGGTAGGAGCTTGTAGGGTGCCATATGTTTCCGGAGGGTTGTGTAGGGTTCCGTAGGGGCCTGTGGTGTTCCCTAGGGGCCTGTAGAGTCTCGTAGAGTTCCGTAGGGTCCTGTAGGTTTCCATAAGCGCCCGCAGAGGTCTGAAGGGGCCCGTACTGTGCCGTAAGGATCCATAGGGTTCCGTAGAGCTTCGTAGGTTCCCTAGAGGCCTCTGGAGTACCGCAGGAGCCAGTAGTGTTCCGTAGGGTCCTCTAGGGTTGAGTAAGTGCCCGCAGGAGTCTGTAGGAATCCGTGGGATTCTGTAAGGATCTGGAGGGTTCTGCAGGGTTCCGTAGGGACCCGTAGAGTTCCGTAGTGGCTGGTAACGTTCCGTAGGTCCCTGTGGGGTTCTGTATGGACCTGTAGGGTTCCGTAGGGGCCTGCAGGGTTCCGTAAGTGCCCGCAGGTGTCTGTAAGGTTCCGTAGGGGTCTGTAGGGTTCTGTAGGCACCTGCAGTGTTTTGTAGGAGCCCATAGGGTTTTAGTGAGGTTCCGTTGTGTTGCTAAGGGTCTTGTAGAGTGCTGTCGGGTCCTGGAGTATTCTGTAGGGTTCCAGAGGGCCTCGTAGGGTTCCATCGAAATCTATAGGGTTCCCTAGGGGCCCATAGAGTCCCGTAGATTTCCGTAGGGACCTGTAGGGTTGTGTAAGTGCCCGCAGAAGTCTGTAGGAGTCTGTGGGATTCTGTAAGGTTCCGGAGGGTTCTGCAGGGTTCCGTAGGGACCCGTAGAGTTCCGTAGTGGCTGGTAACGTTCCGTAGGTCCCTGTGGGGTTCTGTATGGACCTGTAGGGTTCCGTAGGGGCCTGCAGGGTTCCGTAAGTGCCCGCAGGTGTCTGTAGGGTTCCGTAGGGGTCTGTAGGGTTCCGTAGGCACCTGCAGTGTTCTGTAGGAGCCCATAGGGTTTTAGTGAGGTTCCGTTGTGTTGCTAAGGGTCTTGTAGAGTGCTGTCGGGTCCTGGAGTATTCTGTAGGGTTCCAGAGGGGCTGGTAGGGTTCCGTCGAAATCTGAAGGGTTCCCTAGGGGCCCGTAGAGTCCCGTAGATTTCCGTAGGGGCCTGTAGGGTTGTGTAAGTGCCCGCAGGGGTTGGTAGGAGCTTGTAGGGTGCCATATGTTTCCGGAGGGTTGTGTAGGGTTCCGTAGGGGCCTGTGGTGTTCCCTAGGGGCCTGTAGAGTCTCGTAGAGTTCCGTAGGGTCCTGTAGGTTTCCATAAGCGCCCGCAGAGGTCTGAAGGGGCCCGTACTGTGCCGTAAGGATCCATAGGGTTCCGTAGAGCTTCGTAGGTTCCCTAGAGGCCTCTGGAGTACCGCAGGAGCCAGTAGTGTTCCGTAGGGTCCTCTAGGGTTGAGTAAGTGCCCGCAGGAGTCTGTAGGAATCCGTGGGATTCTGTAAGGATCTGGAGGGTTCTGCAGGGTTCCGTAGGGACCCGTAGAGTTCCGTAGTGGCTGGTAACGTTCCGTAGGTCCCTGTGGGGTTCTGTATGGACCTGTAGGGTTCCGTAGGGGCCTGCAGGGTTCCGTAAGTGCCCGCAGGTGTCTGTAAGGTTCCGTAGGGGTCTGTAGGGTTCTGTAGGCACCTGCAGTGTTTTGTAGGAGCCCATAGGGTTTTAGTGAGGTTCCGTTGTGTTGCTAAGGGTCTTGTAGAGTGCTGTCGGGTCCTGGAGTATTCTGTAGGGTTCCAGAGGGCCTCGTAGGGTTCCATCGAAATCTATAGGGTTCCCTAGGGGCCCATAGAGTCCCGTAGATTTCCGTAGGGACCTGTAGGGTTGTGTAAGTGCCCGCAGAAGTCGGTAGGAGTCTGTGGGATTCTGTAAGGTTCCGGAGGGTTCTGCAGGGTTCCGTAGGGACCCGTAGAGTTCCGTAGTGGCTGGTAACGTTCCGTAGGGCCCTGTGGGGTTCTGTATGGACCTGTAGGGTTCCGTAGGGGCCTGCAGGGTTCCGTAAGTGCCCGCAGGTGTCTGTAGGGTTCCGTAGAGGTCTGTAGGGTTCCGTAGGCACCTGCAGTGTTCTGTAGGAGCCCATAGGGTTTTAGTGAGGTTCCGTTGTGTTGCTAAGGGTCTTGTAGAGTGCTGTCGGGTCCTGGAGTATTCTGTAGGGTTCCAGAGGGGCTGGTAGGGTTCCGTCGAAATCTGAAGGGTTCCCTAGGGGCCCGTAGAGTCCCGTAGATTTCCGTAGGGACCTGTAGGGTTGTGTAAGTGCCCGCAGGGGTTGGTAGGAGCTTGTAGGGTGCCATATGTTTCCGGAGGGTTGTGTAGGGTTCCGTAGGGGCCTGTGGTGTTCCCTAGGGGCCTGTAGAGTCTCGTAGAGTTCCGTAGGGTCCTGTAGGTTTCCATAAGCGCCCGCAGAGGTCTGAAGGGGCCCGTACTGTTCCGTAAGGATCCATAGGGTTCCGTAGAGCTTCGTAGGTTCCCTAGAGGCCTCTGGAGTACCGCAGGAGCCAGTAGTGTTCCGTAGGGTCCTCTAGGGTTGAGTAAGTGCCCGCAGGAGTCTGTAGGAATCCGTGGGATTCTGTAAGGTTCTGGAGGGTTCTGCAGGGTTCCGTAGGGGCCTGTAGAGTTCCGTAGTGGCTGGTAAAGTTCCGTAGGTCCCTGTGGGGTTCTGTATGGACCTGTAGGGTTCCGTAGGGGCCTGCAGGGTTCCGGAAGTGCCCGCAGGTGTCTGTAGGGTTCCGTAGGGGTCTGTAGGGTTCCGTAGGCACCTGCAGTGTTCTGTAGGAGCCCATAGGGTTTTAGTGAGGTTCCGTTGTGTTGCTAAGGGTCTTGTAGAGTGCTGTCGGGTCCTGGAGTATTCTGTAGGGTTCCAGAGGGCCTCGTAGGGTTCCATCGAAATCTATAGGGTTCCCTAGGGGCCCATAGAGTCCCGTAGATTTCCGTAGGGACCTGTAGGGTTGTGTAAGTGCCCGCAGAAGTCGGTAGGAGTCTGTGGGATTCTGTAAGGTTCCGGAGGGTTCTGCAGGGTTCCGTAGGGACCCGTAGAGTTCCGTAGTGGCTGGTAACGTTCCGTAGGTCCCTGTGGGGTTCTGTATGGACCTGTAGGGTTCCGTAGGGGCCTGCAGGGTTCCGTAAGTGCCCGCAGGTGTCTGTAGGGTTCCGTAGGGGTCTGTAGGGTTCCGTAGGCACCTGCAGTGTTCTGTAGGAGCCCATAGGGTTTTAGTGAGGTTCCGTTGTGTTGCTAAGGGTCTTGTAGAGTGCTGTCGGGTCCTGGAGTATTCTGTAGGGTTCCAGAGGGCCTCGTAGGGTTCCATCGAAATCTATAGGGTTCCCTAGGGGCCCATAGAGTCCCGTAGATTTCCGTAGGGACCTGTAGGGTTGTGTAAGTGCCCGCAGAAGTCGGTAGGAGTCTGTGGGATTCTGTAAGGTTCCGGAGGGTTCTGCAGGGTTCCGTAGGGACCCGTAGAGTTCCGTAGTGGCTGGTAACGTTCCGTAGGTCCCTGTGGGGTTCTGTATGGACCTGTAGGGTTCCGTAGGGGCCTGCAGGGTTCCGTAAGTGCCCGCAGGTGTCTGTAGGGTTCCGTAGGGGTCTGTAGGGTTCTGTAGGCACCTGCAGTGTTCTGTAGGAGCCCATAGGGTTTTAGTGAGGTTCCGTTGTGTTGCTAAGGGTCTTGTAGAGTGCTGTCGGGTCCTGGAGTATTCTGTAGGGTTCCAGAGGGCCTCGTAGGGTTCCATCGAAATCTATAGGGTTCCCTAGGGGCCCATAGAGTCCCGTAGATTTCCGTAGGGACCTGTAGGGTTGTGTAAGTGCCCGCAGAAGTCGGTAGGAGTCTGTGGGATTCTGTAAGGTTCCGGAGGGTTCTGCAGGGTTCCGTAGGGACCCGTAGAGTTCCGTAGTGGCTGGTAACGTTCCGTAGGTCCCTGTGGGGTTCTGTATGGACCTGTAGGGTTCCGTAGGGGCCTGCAGGGTTCCGTAAGTGCCCGCAGGTGTCTGTAGGGTTCCGTAGAGGTCTGTAGGGTTCCGTAGGCACCTGCAGTGTTCTGTAGGAGCCCATAGGGTTTTAGTGAGGTTCCGTTGTGTTGCTAAGGGTCTTGTAGAGTGCTGTCGGGTCCTGGAGTATTCTGTAGGGTTCCAGAGGGGCTGGTAGGGTTCCGTCGAAATCTGAAGGGTTCCCTAGGGGCCCGTAGAGTCCCGTAGATTTCCGTAGGGACCTGTAGGGTTGTGTAAGTGCCCGCAGGGGTTGGTAGGAGCTTGTAGGGTGCCATATGTTTCCGGAGGGTTGTGTAGGGTTCCGTAGGGGCCTGTGGTGTTCCCTAGGGGCCTGTAGAGTCTCGTAGAGTTCCGTAGGGTCCTGTAGGTTTCCATAAGCGCCCGCAGAGGTCTGAAGGGGCCCGTACTGTTCCGTAAGGATCCATAGGGTTCCGTAGAGCTTCGTAGGTTCCCTAGAGGCCTCTGGAGTACCGCAGGAGCCAGTAGTGTTCCGTAGGGTCCTCTAGGGTTGAGTAAGTGCCCGCAGGAGTCTGTAGGAATCCGTGGGATTCTGTAAGGTTCTGGAGGGTTCTGCAGGGTTCCGTAGGGGCCCGTAGAGTTCCGTAGTGGCTGGTAAAGTTCCGTAGGTCCCTGTGGGGTTCTGTATGGACCTGTAGGGTTCCGTAGGGGCCTGCAGGGTTCCGGAAGTGCCCGCAGGTGTCTGTAGGGTTCCGTAGGGGTCTGTAGGGTTCTGTAGGCACCTGCAGTGTTCTGTAGGAGCCCATAGGGTTTTAGTGAGGTTCCGTTGTGTTGCTAAGGGTCTTGTAGAGTGCTGTCGGGTCCTGGAGTATTCTGTAGGGTTCCAGAGGGCCTCGTAGGGTTCCATCGAAATCTATAGGGTTCCCTAGGGGCCCATAGAGTCCCGTAGATTTCCGTAGGGACCTGTAGGGTTGTGTAAGTGCCCGCAGAAGTCGGTAGGAGTCTGTGGGATTCTGTAAGGTTCCGGAGGGTTCTGCAGGGTTCCGTAGGGACCCGTAGAGTTCCGTAGTGGCTGGTAACGTTCCGTAGGTCCCTGTGGGGTTCTGTATGGACCTGTAGGGTTCCGTAGGGGCCTGCAGGGTTCCGTAAGTGCCCGCAGGTGTCTGTAGGGTTCCGTAGGGGTCTGTAGGGTTCCGTAGGCACCTGCAGTGTTCTGTAGGAGCCCATAGGGTTTTAGTGAGGTTCCGTTGTGTTGCTAAGGGTCTTGTAGAGTGCTGTCGGGTCCTGGAGTATTCTGTAGGGTTCCAGAGGGCCTCGTAGGGTTCCATCGAAATCTATAGGGTTCCCTAGGGGCCCATAGAGTCCCGTAGATTTCCGTAGGGACCTGTAGGGTTGTGTAAGTGCCCGCAGAAGTCGGTAGGAGTCTGTGGGATTCTGTAAGGTTCCGGAGGGTTCTGCAGGGTTCCGTAGGGACCCGTAGAGTTCCGTAGTGGCTGGTAACGTTCCGTAGGTCCCTGTGGGGTTCTGTATGGACCTGTAGGGTTCCGTAGGGGCCTGCAGGGTTCCGTAAGTGCCCGCAGGTGTCTGTAGGGTTCCGTAGGGGTCTGTAGGGTTCCGTAGGCACCTGCAGTGTTCTGTAGGAGCCCATAGGGTTTTAGTGAGGTTCCGTTGTGTTGCTAAGGGTCTTGTAGAGTGCTGTCGGGTCCTGGAGTATTCTGTAGGGTTCCAGAGGGCCTCGTAGGGTTCCATCGAAATCTATAGGGTTCCCTAGGGGCCCATAGAGTCCCGTAGATTTCCGTAGGGACCTGTAGGGTTGTGTAAGTGCCCGCAGAAGTCGGTAGGAGTCTGTGGGATTCTGTAAGGTTCCGGAGGGTTCTGCAGGGTTCCGTAGGGACCCGTAGAGTTCCGTAGTGGCTGGTAACGTTCCGTAGGTCCCTGTGGGGTTCTGTATGGACCTGTAGGGTTCCGTAGGGGCCTGCAGGGTTCCGTAAGTGCCCGCAGGTGTCTGTAGGGTTCCGTAGGGGTCTGTAGGGTTCTGTAGGCACCTGCAGTGTTCTGTAGGAGCCCATAGGGTTTTAGTGAGGTTCCGTTGTGTTGCTAAGGGTCTTGTAGAGTGCTGTCGGGTCCTGGAGTATTCTGTAGGGTTCCAGAGGGCCTCGTAGGGTTCCATCGAAATCTATAGGGTTCCCTAGGGGCCCATAGAGTCCCGTAGATTTCCGTAGGGACCTGTAGGGTTGTGTAAGTGCCCGCTGAAGTCGGTAGGAGTCTGTGGGATTCTGTAAGGTTCCGGAGGGTTCTGCAGGGTTCTGTAGGGACCCGTAGAGTTCCGTAGTGGCTGGTAACGTTCCGTAGGGCCCTGTGGGGTTCTGTATGGACCTGTAGGGTTCCGTAGGGGCCTGCAGGGTTCCGTAAGTGCCCGCAGGTGTCTGTAGGGTTCCGTAGGGGTCTGTAGGGTTCTGTAGGCACCTGCAGTGTTCTGTAGGAGCCCATAGGGTTTTAGTGAGGTTCCGTTGTGTTGCTAAGGGTCTTGTAGAGTGCTGTCAGGTCCTGGAGTATTCTGTAGGGTTCCAGAGGGCCTCGTAGGGTTCCATCGAAATCTGAAGGGTTCCCTAGGGGCCCGTAGAGTCCTGTAGATTTCCGTAGGGGCCTGTAGGGTTGTGTAAGTGCCCGCAGAAGTCTGTAGGAGTCTGTGGGATTCTGTAAGGTTCCGGAGGGTTCTGCAGGGTTCCGTAGGGACCCGTAGAGTTCCGTAGTGGCTGGTAAAGTTCCGTAGGTCCCTGTGGGGTTCTGTATGGACCTGTAGGGTTCCGTAGGGGCCTGCAGGGTTCCGTAAGTGCCCGCAGGTGTCTGTAGGGTTCCGTAGGGGTCTGTAGGGTTCCGTAGGCACCTGCAGTGTTCTGTAGGAGCCCATAGGGTTTTAGTGAGGTTCCGTTGTGTTGCTAAGGGTCTTGTAGAGTGCTGTCGGGTCCTGGAGTATTCTGTAGGGTTCCAGAGGGGCTGGTAGGGTTCCGTCGAAATCTGAAGGGTTCCCTAGGGGCCCGTAGAGTCCCGTAGATTTCCGTAGGGACCTGTAGGGTTGTGTAAGTGCCCGCAGGGGTTGGTAGGAGCTTGTAGGGTGCCATATGTTTCCGGAGGGTTGTGTAGGGTTCCGTAGGGGCCTGTGGTGTTCCCTAGGGGCCTGTAGAGTCTCGTAGAGTTCCGTAGGGTCCTGTAGGTTTCCATAAGCGCCCGCAGAGGTCTGAAGGGGCCCGTACTGTTCCGTAAGGATCCATAGGGTTCCGTAGAGCTTCGTAGGTTCCCTAGAGGCCTCTGGAGTACCGCAGGAGCCAGTAGTGTTCCGTAGGGTCCTCTAGGGTTGAGTAAGTGCCCGCAGGAGTCTGTAGGAATCCGTGGGATTCTGTAAGGTTCTGGAGGGTTCTGCAGGGTTCCGTAGGGGCCCCTAGAGTTCCGTAGTGGCTGGTAAAGTTCCCTAGGGCCCTGTACCGTTCCGTAACTGCCTGCAAGGGTCTTTAGGCTTCCGTAGGGGCTGGTAGGGTTCCATAAAGTTCCGTGGGTTCCTGCAGAGTTCTGCAAGTGCCCGCAAGGGCCTGTAGGGGCCCACAGTGTTTCTGTCAGGTTCCGTAGAGTTCCGTAGGGGCCATATTTTTCTGTAGTGGCTGGTAGTATTCTGTAGAGGTCTGTAGGGTTCCGTAGGCACCTGTAGTGTTCTGTAGGAGCCCATAGGGTTTTAGTGAGGTTCCGTTGTGTTGCTAAGGGTCTTGTAGAGTGCTGTCGGGTCCTGGAGTATTCTGTAGGGTTCCAGAGGGCCTCGTAGGGTTCCATCGAAATCTATAGGGTTCCCTAGGGGCCCATAGAGTCCCGTAGATTTCCGTAGGGACCTGTAGGGTTGTGTAAGTGCCCGCAGAAGTCGGTAGGAGTCTGTGGGATTCTGTAAGGTTCCGGAGGGTTCTGCAGGGTTCCGTAGGGACCCGTAGAGTTCCGTAGTGGCTGGTAAAGTTCCGTAGGGCCCTGTGGGGTTCTGTATGGACCTGTAGGGTTCCGTAGGGGCCTGCAGGGTTCCGTAAGTGCCCGCAGGTGTCTGTAGGGTTCCGTAGGCACCTGCAGTGTTCTGTAGGAGCCCATAGGGTTTTAGTGAGGTTCCGTTGTGTTGCTAAGGGTCTTGTAGAGTGCTGTCGGGTCCTGGAGTATTCTGTAGGGTTCCAGAGGGGCTGGTAGGGTTCCGTCGAAATCTGAAGGGTTCCCTAGGGGCCCGTAGAGTCCCGTAGATTTCCGTAGGGACCTGTAGGGTTGTGTAAGTGCCCGCAGGGGTTGGTAGGAGCTTGTAGGGTGCCATATGTTTCCGGAGGGTTGTGTAGGGTTCCGTAGGGGCCTGTGGTGTTCCCTAGGGGCCTGTAGAGTCTCGTAGAGTTCCGTAGGGTCCTGTAGGTTTCCATAAGTGCCCGCAGAGGTCTGAAGGGGCCCGTACTGTTCCGTAAGGATCCATAGGGTTCCGTAGAGCTTCGTAGGTTCCCTAGAGGCCTCTGGAGTACCGCAGGAGCCAGTAGTGTTCCGTAGGGTCCTCTAGGGTTGAGTAAGTGCCCACAGGAGTCTGTAGGAATCCGTGGGATTCTGTAAGGTTCTGGAGGGTTCT
This sequence comes from Numenius arquata, assembly GCF_964106895.1. Taxonomy (NCBI): domain Eukaryota; kingdom Metazoa; phylum Chordata; class Aves; order Charadriiformes; family Scolopacidae; genus Numenius; species Numenius arquata. Next base: position 54,770 of record NW_027414062.1, read on the forward strand.
GCAGGGTTCCGTAGGGGCCCGTAGAGTTCCGTAGTGGCTGGTAAAGTTCCGTAGGTCCCTGTGGGGTTCTGTATGGACCTGTAGGGTTCCGTAGGGGCCTGCAGGGTTCCGTAAGTGCCCGCAGGTGTCTGTAGGGTTCCGTAGGGGTCTGTAGGGTTCCGTAGGCACCTGCAGTGTTCTGTAGGAGCCCATAGGGTTTTAGTGAGGTTCCGTTGTGTTGCTAAGGGTCTTGTAGAGTGCTGTCGGGTCCTGGAGTATTCTGTAGGGTTCCAGAGGGCCTCGTAGGGTTCCATCGAAATCTATAGGGTTCCCTAGGGGCCCATAGAGTCCCGTAGATTTCCGTAGGGACCTGTAGGGTTGTGTAAGTGCCCGCAGAAGTCGGTAGGAGTCTGTGGGATTCTGTAAGGTTCCGGAGGGTTCTGCAGGGTTCCGTAGGGACCCGTAGAGTTCCGTAGTGGCTGGTAACGTTCCGTAGGTCCCTGTGGGGTTCTGTATGGACCTGTAGGGTTCCGTAGGGGCCTGCAGGGTTCCGTAAGTGCCCGCAGGTGTCTGTAGGGTTCCGTAGGGGTCTGTAGGGTTCCGTAGGCACCTGCAGTGTTCTGTAGGAGCCCATAGGGTTTTAGTGAGGTTCCGTTGTGTTGCTAAGGGTCTTGTAGAGTGCTGTCGGGTCCTGGAGTATTCTGTAGGGTTCCAGAGGGCCTCGTAGGGTTCCATCGAAATCTATAGGGTTCCCTAGGGGCCCATAGAGTCCCGTAGATTTCCGTAGGGACCTGTAGGGTTGTGTAAGTGCCCGCAGAAGTCGGTAGGAGTCTGTGGGATTCTGTAAGGTTCCGGAGGGTTCTGCAGGGTTCCGTAGGGACCCGTAGAGTTCCGTAGTGGCTGGTAACGTTCCGTAGGTCCCTGTGGGGTTCTGTATGGACCTGTAGGGTTCCGTAGGGGCCTGCAGGGTTCCGTAAGTGCCCGCAGGTGTCTGTAGGGTTCCGTAGGGGTCTGTAGGGTTCTGTAGGCACCTGCAGTGTTCTGTAGGAGCCCATAGGGTTTTAGTGAGGTTCCGTTGTGTTGCTAAGGGTCTTGTAGAGTGCTGTCGGGTCCTGGAGTATTCTGTAGGGTTCCAGAGGGCCTCGTAGGGTTCCATCGAAATCTATAGGGTTCCCTAGGGGCCCATAGAGTCCCGTAGATTTCCGTAGGGGCCTGTAGGGTTGTGTAAGTGCCCGCAGAAGTCGGTAGGAGTCTGTGGGATTCTGTAAGGTTCCGGAGGGTTCTGCAGGGTTCCGTAGGGACCCGTAGAGTTCCGTAGTGGCTGGTAACGTTCCGTAGGTCCCTGTGGGGTTCTGTATGGACCTGTAGGGTTCCGTAGGGGCCTGCAGGGTTCCGTAAGTGCCCGCAGGTGTCTGTAGGGTTCCGTAGGGGTCTGTAGGGTTCCGTAGGCACCTGCAGTGTTCTGTAGGAGCCCATAGGGTTTTAGTGAGGTTCCGTTGTGTTGCTAAGGGTCTTGTAGAGTGCTGTCGGGTCCTGGAGTATTCTGTAGGGTTCCAGAGGGGCTGGTAGGGTTCCGTCGAAATCTGAAGGGTTCCCTAGGGGCCCGTAGAGTCCCGTAGATTTCCGTAGGGACCTGTAGGGTTGTGTAAGTGCCCGCAGGGGTTGGTAGGAGCTTGTAGGGTGCCATATGTTTCCGGAGGGTTGTGTAGGGTTCCGTAGGGGCCTGTGGTGTTCCCTAGGGGCCTGTAGAGTCTCGTAGAGTTCCGTAGGGTCCTGTAGGTTTCCATAAGCGCCCGCAGAGGTCTGAAGGGGCCCGTACTGTTCCGTAAGGATCCATAGGGTTCCGTAGAGCTTCGTAGGTTCCCTAGAGGCCTCTGGAGTACCGCAGGAGCCAGTAGTGTTCCGTAGGGTCCTCTAGGGTTGAGTAAGTGCCCGCAGGAGTCTGTAGGAATCCGTGGGATTCTGTAAGGTTCTGGAGGGTTCTGCAGGGTTCCGTAGGGGCCCCTAGAGTTCCGTAGTGGCTGGTAAAGTTCCCTAGGGCCCTGTACCGTTCCGTAACTGCCTGCAAGGGTCTTTAGGCTTCCGTAGGGGCTGGTAGGGTTCCATAAAGTTCCGTGGGTTCCTGCAGAGTTCTGCAAGTGCCCGCAAGGGCCTGTAGGGGCCCACAGTGTTTCTGTCAGGTTCCGTAGAGTTCCGTAGGGACCATATTTTTCTGTAGTGGCTGGTAGTATTCTGTAGAGGTCTGTAGGGTTCCGTAGGCACCTGTAGTGTTCTGTAGGAGCCCATAGGGTTTTAGTGAGGTTCCGTTGTGTTGCTAAGGGTCTTGTAGAGTGCTGTCGGGTCCTGGAGTATTCTGTAGGGTTCCAGGGGGCCTCGTAGGGTTCCATCGAAATCTATAGGGTTCCCTAGGGGCCCATAGAGTCCCGTAGATTTCCGTAGGGACCTGTAGGGTTGTGTAAGTGCCCGCAGAAGTCTGTAGGAGTCTGTGGGATTCTGTAAGGTTCCGGAGGGTTCTGCAGGGTTCCGTAGGGACCCGTAGAGTTCCGTAGTGGCTGGTAAAGTTCCGTAGGGCCCTGTGGGGTTCTGTATGGACCTGTAGGGTTCCGTAGGGGCCTGCAGGGTTCCGTAAGTGCCCGCAGGTGTCTGTAGGGTTCCGTAGGCACCTGCAGTGTTCTGTAGGAGCCCATAGGGTTTTAGTGAGGTTCCGTTGTGTTGCTAAGGGTCTTGTAGAGTGCTGTCGGGTCCTGGAGTATTCTGTAGGGTTCCAGAGGGGCTGGTAGGGTTCCGTCGAAATCTGAAGGGTTCCCTAGGGGCCCGTAGAGTCCCGTAGATTTCCGTAGGGGCCTGTAGGGTTGTGTAAGTGCCCGCAGGGGTTGGTAGGAGCTTGTAGGGTGCCATATGTTTCCGGAGGGTTGTGTAGGGTTCCGTAGGGGCCTGTGGTGTTCCCTAGGGGCCTGTAGAGTCTCGTAGAGTTCCGTAGGGTCCTGTAGGTTTCCATAAGCGCCCGCAGAGGTCTGAAGGGGCCCGTACTGTGCCGTAAGGATCCATAGGGTTCCGTAGAGCTTCGTAGGTTCCCTAGAGGCCTCTGGAGTACCGCAGGAGCCAGTAGTGTTCCGTAGGGTCCTCTAGGGTTGAGTAAGTGCCCGCAGGAGTCTGTAGGAATCCGTGGGATTCTGTAAGGTTCTGGAGGGTTCTGCAGGGTTCCGTAGGGGCCCGTAGAGTTCCGTAGTGGCTGGTAAAGTTCCGTAGGTCCCTGTGGGGTTCTGTATGGACCTGTAGGGTTCCGTAGGGGCCTGTAGGGTTCCGTAAGTGCCCGCAGGTGTCTGTAGGGTTCCGTAGGGGTCTGTAGGGTTCCGTAGGCACCTGCAGTGTTCTGTAGGAGCCCATAGGGTTTTAGTGAGGTTCCGTTGTGTTGCTAAGGGTCTTGTAGAGTGCTGTCGGGTCCTGGAGTATTCTGTAGGGTTCCAGAGGGCCTCGTAGGGTTCCATCGAAATCTATAGGGTTCCCTAGGGGCCCATAGAGTCCCGTAGATTTCCGTAGGGACCTGTAGGGTTGTGTAAGTGCCCGCAGAAGTCGGTAGGAGTCTGTGGGATTCTGTAAGGTTCCGGAGGGTTCTGCAGGGTTCCGTAGGGACCCGTAGAGTTCCGTAGTGGCTGGTAACGTTCCGTAGGTCCCTGTGGGGTTCTGTATGGACCTGTAGGGTTCCGTAGGGGCCTGCAGGGTTCCGGAAGTGCCCGCAGGTGTCTGTAGGGTTCCGTAGGGGTCTGTAGGGTTCCGTAGGCACCTGCAGTGTTCTGTAGGAGCCCATAGGGTTTTAGTGAGGTTCCGTTGTGTTGCTAAGGGTCTTGTAGAGTGCTGTCAGGTCCTGGAGTATTCTGTAGGGTTCCAGAGGGCCTCATAGGGTTCCATCGAAATCTATAGGGTTCCCTAGGGGCCCATATAGTCCCGTAGATTTCCGTAGGGACCTGTAGGGTTGTGTAAGTGCCCGCAGAAGTCGGTAGGAGTCTGTGGGATTCTGTAAGGTTCCGGAGGGTTCTGCAGGGTTCCGTAGGGACCCGTAGAGTTCCGTAGTGGCTGGTAACGTTCCGTAGGTCCCTGTGGGGTTCTGTATGGACCTGTAGGGTTCCGTAGGGGCCTGCAGGGTTCCGTAAGTGCCCGCAGGTGTCTGTAGGGTTCCGTAGGGGTCTGTAGGGTTCCGTAGGCACCTGCAGTGTTCTGTAGGAGCCCATAGGGTTTTAGTGAGGTTCCGTTGTGTTGCTAAGGGTCTTGTAGAGTGCTGTCGGGTCCTGGAGTATTCTGTAGGGTTCCAGAGGGGCTGGTAGGGTTCCGTCGAAATCTGAAGGGTTCCCTAGGGGCCCGTAGAGTCCCGTAGATTTCCGTAGGGGCCTGTAGGGTTGTGTAAGTGCCCGCAGGGGTTGGTAGGAGCTTGTAGGGTGCCATATATTTCCGGAGGGTTGTGTAGGGTTCCGTAGGGGCCTGTGGTGTTCCCTAGGGGCCTGTAGAGTCTCGTAGAGTTCCGTAGGGTCCTGTAGGTTTCCATAAGCGCCCGCAGAGGTCTGAAGGGGCCCGTACTGTTCCGTAAGGATCCATAGGGTTCCGTAGAGCTTCGTAGGTTCCCTAGAGGCCTCTGGAGTCCCGTAGAGTCCCGTAGTGTTCCGTAGGGTCCTCTAGGGTTGAGTAAGTGCCCGCAGGAGTCTGTAGGAATCCGTGGGATTCTGTAAGGTTCTGGAGGGTTCTGCAGGGTTCCGTAGGGGCCCCTAGAGTTCCGTAGTGGCTGGTAAAGTTCCCTAGGGCCCTGTACCGTTCCGTAACTGCCTGCAAGGGTCTTTAGGCTTCCGTAGGGGCTGGTAGGGTTCCATAAAGTTCCGTGGGTTCCTGCAGAGTTCTGCAAGTGCCCGCAAGGGCCTGTAGGGGCCCACAGTGTTTCTGTCAGGTTCCGTAGAGTTCCGTAGGGGCCATATTTTTCTGTAGTGGCTGGTAGTATTCTGTAGAGGTCTGTAGGGTTCCGTAGGCACCTGTAGTGTTCTGTAGGAGCCCATAGGGTTTTAGTGAGGTTCCGTTGTGTTGCTAAGGGTCTTGTAGAGTGCTGTCGCGTCCTGGAGTATTCTGTAGGGTTCCAGAGGGCCTCGTAGGGTTCCATCGAAATCTATAGGGTTCCCTAGGGGCCCATAGAGTCCCGTAGATTTCCGTAGGGACCTGTAGGGTTGTGTAAGTGCCCGCAGAAGTCTGTAGGAGTCTGTGGGATTCTGTAAGGTTCCGGAGGGTTCTGCAGGGTTCTGTAGGGACCCGTAGAGTTCCGTAGTGGCTGGTAAAGTTCCGTAGGGCCCTGTGGGGTTCTGTATGGACCTGTAGGGTTCCGTAGGGGCCTGCAGGGTTCCGTAAGTGCCCGCAGGTGTCTGTAGGGTTCCGTAGGCACCTGCAGTGTTCTGTAGGAGCCCATAGGGTTTTAGTGAGGTTCCGTTGTGTTGCTAAGGGTCTTGTAGAGTGCTGTCGGGTCCTGGAGTATTCTGTAGGGTTCCAGAGGGGCTGGTAGGGTTCCGTCGAAATCTGAAGGGTTCCCTAGGGGCCCGTAGAGTCCCGTAGATTTCCGTAGGGGCCTGTAGGGTTGTGTAAGTGCCCGCAGGGGTTGGTAGGAGCTTGTAGGGTGCCATATGTTTCCGGAGGGTTGTGTAGGGTTCCGTAGGGGCCTGTGGTGTTCCCTAGGGGCCTGTAGAGTCTCGTAGAGTTCCGTAGGGTCCTGTAGGTTTCCATAAGCGCCCGCAGAGGTCTGAAGGGGCCCGTACTGTGCCGTAAGGATCCATAGGGTTCCGTAGAGCTTCGTAGGTTCCCTAGAGGCCTCTGGAGTACCGCAGGAGCCAGTAGTGTTCCGTAGGGTCCTCTAGGGTTGAGTAAGTGCCCGCAGGAGTCTGTAGGAATCCGTGGGATTCTGTAAGGTTCTGGAGGGTTCTGCAGGGTTCCGTAGGGGCCCGTAGAGTTCCGTAGTGGCTGGTAAAGTTCCGTAGGTCCCTGTGGGGTTCTGTATGGACCTGTAGGGTTCCGTAGGGGCCTGCAGGGTTCCGTAAGTGCCCGCAGGTGTCTGTAGGGTTCCGTAGGGGTCTGTAGGGTTCCGTAGGCACCTGCAGTGTTCTGTAGGAGCCCATAAGGTTTTAGTGAGGTTCCGTTGTGTTGCTAAGGGTCTTGTAGAGTGCTGTCGGGTCCTGGAGTATTCTGTAGGGTTCCAGAGGGCCTCGTAGGGTTCCATCGAAATCTATAGGGTTCCCTAGGGGCCCATAGAGTCCCGTAGATTTCCGTAGGGACCTGTAGGGTTGTGTAAGTGCCCGCAGAAGTCGGTAGGAGTCTGTGGGATTCTGTAAGGTTCCGGAGGGTTCTGCAGGGTTCCGTAGGGACCCGTAGAGTTCCGTAGTGGCTGGTAACGTTCCGTAGGTCCCTGTGGGGTTCTGTATGGACCTGTAGGGTTCCGTAGGGGCCTGCAGGGTTCCGTAAGTGCCCGCAGGTGTCTGTAGGGTTCCGTAGGGGTCTGTAGGGTTCCGTAGGCACCTGCAGTGTTCTGTAGGAGCCCATAGGGTTTTAGTGAGGTTCCGTTGTGTTGCTAAGGGTCTTGTAGAGTGCTGTCGGGTCCTGGAGTATTCTGTAGGGTTCCAGAGGGCCTCATAGGGTTCCATCGAAATCTATAGGGTTCCCTAGGGGCCCATAGAGTCCCGTAGATTTCCGTAGGGACCTGTAGGGTTGTGTAAGTGCCCGCAGAAGTCGGTAGGAGTCTGTGGGATTCTGTAAGGTTCCGGAGGGTTCTGCAGGGTTCCGTAGGGACCCGTAGAGTTCCGTAGTGGCTGGTAACGTTCCGTAGGTCCCTGTGGGGTTCTGTATGGACCTGTAGGGTTCCGTAGGGGCCTGCAGTGTTCCGTAAGTGCCCGCAGGTGTCTGTAGGGTTCCGTAGGTGTCTGTAGGGTTCCGTAGGCACCTGCAGTGTTCTGTAGGAGCCCATAGGGTTTTAGTGAGGTTCCGTTGTGTTGCTAAGGGTCTTGTAGAGTGCTGTCGGGTCCTGGAGTATTCTGTAGGGTTCCAGAGGGGCTGGTAGGGTTCCGTCGAAATCTGAAGGGTTCCCTAGGGGCCCGTAGAGTCCCGTAGATTTCCGTAGGGGCCTGTAGGGTTGTGTAAGTGCCCGCAGGGGTTGGTAGGAGCTTGTAGGGTGCCATATGTTTCCGGAGGGTTGTGTAGGGTTCCGTAGGGGCCTGTGGTGTTCCCTAGGGGCCTGTAGAGTCTCGTAGAGTTCCGTAGGGTCCTGTAGGTTTCCATAAGCGCCCGCAGAGGTCTGAAGGGGCCCGTACTGTGCCGTAAGGATCCATAGGGTTCCGTAGAGCTTCGTAGGTTCCCTAGAGGCCTCTGGAGTACCGCAGGAGCCAGTAGTGTTCCGTAGGGTCCTCTAGGGTTGAGTAAGTGCCCGCAGGAGTCTGTAGGAATCCGTGGGATTCTGTAAGGTTCTGGAGGGTTCTGCAGGGTTCCGTAGGGGCCTGTAGAGTTCCGTAGTGGCTGGTAAAGTTCCGTAGGTCCCTGTGGGGTTCTGTATGGACCTGTAGGGTTCCGTAGGGGCCTGCAGGGTTCCGTAAGTGCCCGCAGGTGTCTGTAGGGTTCCGTAGGGGTCTGTAGGGTTCCGTAGGCACCTGCAGTGTTCTGTAGGAGCCCATAGGGTTTTAGTGAGGTTCCGTTGTGTTGCTAAGGGTCTTGTAGAGTGCTGTCGGGTCCTGGAGTATTCTGTAGGGTTCCAGAGGGCCTCGTAGGGTTCCATCGAAATCTATAGGGTTCCCTAGGGGCCCATAGAGTCCCGTAGATTTCCGTAGGGACCTGTAGGGTTGTGTAAGTGCCCGCAGAAGTCTGTAGGAGTCTGTGGGATTCTGTAAGGTTCCGGAGGGTTCTGCAGGGTTCCGTAGGGACCCGTAGAGTTCCGTAGTGGCTGGTAACGTTCCGTAGGTCCCTGTGGGGTTCTGTATGGACCTGTAGGGTTCCGTAGGGGCCTGCAGGGTTCCGTAAGTGCCCGCAGGTGTCTGTAGGGTTCCGTAGGGGTCTGTAGGGTTCCGTAGGCACCTGCAGTGTTCTGTAGGAGCCCATAGGGTTTTAGTGAGGTTCCGTTGTGTTGCTAAGGGTCTTGTAGAGTGCTGTCGGGTCCTGGAGTATTCTGTAGGGTTCCAGAGGGCCTCGTAGGGTTCCATCGAAATCTATAGGGTTCCCTAGGGGCCCATAGAGTCCCGTAGATTTCCGTAGGGACCTGTAGGGTTGTGTAAGTGCCCGCAGAAGTCGGTAGGAGTCTGTGGGATTCTGTAAGGTTCCGGAGGGTTCTGCAGGGTTCCGTAGGGACCCGTAGAGTTCCGTAGTGGCTGGTAACGTTCCGTAGGTCCCTGTGGGGTTCTGTATGGACCTGTAGGGTTCCGTAGGGGCCTGCAGGGTTCCGTAAGTGCCCGCAGGTGTCTGTAGGGTTCCGTAGGGGTCTGTAGGGTTCCGTAGGCACCTGCAGTGTTCTGTAGGAGCCCATAGGGTTTTAGTGAGGTTCCGTTGTGTTGCTAAGGGTCTTGTAGAGTGCTGTCGGGTCCTGGAGTATTCTGTAGGGTTCCAGAGGGGCTGGTAGGGTTCCGTCGAAATCTGAAGGGTTCCCTAGGGGCCCGTAGAGTCCCGTAGATTTCCGTAGGGGCCTGTAGGGTTGTGTAAGTGCCCGCAGGGGTTGGTAGGAGCTTGTAGGGTGCCATATGTTTCCGGAGGGTTGTGTAGGGTTCCGTAGGGGCCTGTGGTGTTCCCTAGGGGCCTGTAGAGTCTCGTAGAGTTCCGTAGGGTCCTGTAGGTTTCCATAAGCGCCCGCAGAGGTCTGAAGGGGCCCGTACTGTGCCGTAAGGATCCATAGGGTTCCGTAGAGCTTCGTAGGTTCCCTAGAGGCCTCTGGAGTACCGCAGGAGCCAGTAGTGTTCCGTAGGGTCCTCTAGGGTTGAGTAAGTGCCCGCAGGAGTCTGTAGGAATCCGTGGGATTCTGTAAGGTTCTGGAGGGTTCTGCAGGTTCCGTAGGGACCCGTAGAGTTCCGTAGTGGCTGGTAAAGTTCCGTAGGTCCCTGTGGGGTTCTGTATGGACCTGTAGGGTTCCGTAGGGGCCTGCAGGGTTCCGTAAGTGCCCGCAGGTGTCTGTAGGGTTCCGTAGGGGTCTGTAGGGTTCCGTAGGCACCTGCAGTGTTCTGTAGGAGCCCATAGGGTTTTAGTGAGGTTCCGTTGTGTTGCTAAGGGTCTTGTAGAGTGCTGTCGGGTCCTGGAGTATTCTGTAGGGTTCCAGAGGGCCTCGTAGGGTTCCATCGAAATCTATAGGGTTCCCTAGGGGCCCATAGAGTCCCGTAGATTTCCGTAGGGACCTGTAGGGTTGTGTAAGTGCCCGCAGAAGTCGGTAGGAGTCTGTGGGATTCTGTAAGGTTCCGGAGGGTTCTGCAGGGTTCCGTAGGGACCCGTAGAGTTCCGTAGTGGCTGGTAACGTTCCGTAGGTCCCTGTGGGGTTCTGTATGGACCTGTAGGGTTCCGTAGGGGCCTGCAGGGTTCCGTAAGTGCCCGCAGGTGTCTGTAGGGTTCCGTAGGGGTCTGTAGGGTTCCGTAGGCACCTGCAGTGTTCTGTAGGAGCCCATAGGGTTTTAGTGAGGTTCCGTTGTGTTGCTAAGGGTCTTGTAGAGTGCTGTCGGGTCCTGGAGTATTCTGTAGGGTTCCAGAGGGCCTCATAGGGTTCCATCGAAATCTATAGGGTTCCCTAGGGGCCCATAGAGTCCCGTAGATTTCCGTAGGGACCTGTAGGGTTGTGTAAGTGCCCGCAGAAGTCTGTAGGAGTCTGTGGGATTCTGTAAGGTTCCGGAGGGTTCTGCAGGGTTCCGTAGGGACCCGTAGAGTTCCGTAGTGGCTGGTAACGTTCCGTAGGTCCCTGTGGGGTTCTGTATGGACCTGTAGGGTTCCGTAGGGGCCTGCAGGGTTCCGTAAGTGCCCGCAGGTGTCTGTAGGGTTCCGTAGGGGTCTGTAGGGTTCCGTAGGCACCTGCAGTGTTCTGTAGGAGCCCATAGGGTTTTAGTGAGGTTCCGTTGTGTTGCTAAGGGTCTTGTAGAGTGCTGTCGGGTCCTGGAGTATTCTGTAGGGTTCCAGAGGGGCTGGTAGGGTTCCGTCGAAATCTGAAGGGTTCCCTAGGGGCCCGTAGAGTCCCGTAGATTTCCGTAGGGGCCTGTAGGGTTGTGTAAGTGCCCGCAGGGGTTGGTAGGAGCTTGTAGGGTGCCATATGTTTCCGGAGGGTTGTGTAGGGTTCCGTAGGGGCCTGTGGTGTTCCCTAGGGGCCTGTAGAGTCTCGTAGAGTTCCGTAGGGTCCTGTAGGTTTCCATAAGCGCCCGCAGAGGTCTGAAGGGGCCCGTACTGTGCCGTAAGGATCCATAGGGTTCCGTAGAGCTTCGTAGGTTCCCTAGAGGCCTCTGGAGTACCGCAGGAGCCAGTAGTGTTCCGTAGGGTCCTCTAGGGTTGAGTAAGTGCCCGCAGGAGTCTGTAGGAATCCGTGGGATTCTGTAAGGTTCTGGAGGGTTCTGCAGGGTTCCGTAGGGGCCTGTAGAGTTCCGTAGTGGCTGGTAAAGTTCCGTAGGTCCCTGTGGGGTTCTGTATGGACCTGTAGGGTTCCGTAGGGGCCTGCAGGGTTCCGTAAGTGCCCGCAGGTGTCTGTAGGGTTCCGTAGGGGTCTGTAGGGTTCCGTAGGCACCTGCAGTGTTCTGTAGGAGCCCATAGGGTTTTAGTGAGGTTCCGTTGTGTTGCTAAGGGTCTTGTAGAGTGCTGTCGGGTCCTGGAGTATTCTGTAGGGTTCCAGAGGGCCTCGTAGGGTTCCATCGAAATCTATAGGGTTCCCTAGGGGCCCATAGAGTCCCGTAGATTTCCGTAGGGACCTGTAGGGTTGTGTAAGTGCCCGCAGAAGTCGGTAGGAGTCTGTGGGATTCTGTAAGGTTCCGGAGGGTTCTGCAGGGTTCCGTAGGGACCCGTAGAGTTCCGTAGTGGCTGGTAACGTTCCGTAGGTCCCTGTGGGGTTCTGTATGGACCTGTAGGGTTCCGTAGGGGCCTGCAGGGTTCCGTAAGTGCCCGCAGGTGTCTGTAGGGTTCCGTAGGGGTCTGTAGGGTTCCGTAGGCACCTGCAGTGTTCTGTAGGAGCCCATAGGGTTTTAGTGAGGTTCCGTTGTGTTGCTAAGGGTCTTGTAGAGTGCTGTCGGGTCCTGGAGTATTCTGTAGGGTTCCAGAGGGGCTGGTAGGGTTCCGTCGAAATCTGAAGGGTTCCCTAGGGGCCCGTAGAGTCCCGTAGATTTCCGTAGGGGCCTGTAGGGTTGTGTAAGTGCCCGCAGGGGTTGGTAGGAGCTTGTAGGGTGCCATATGTTTCCGGAGGGTTGTGTAGGGTTCCGTAGGGGCCTGTGGTGTTCCCTAGGGGCCTGTAGAGTCTCGTAGAGTTCCGTAGGGTCCTGTAGGTTTCCATAAGCGCCCGCAGAGGTCTGAAGGGGCCCGTACTGTGCCGTAAGGATCCATAGGGTTCCGTAGAGCTTCGTAGGTTCCCTAGAGGCCTCTGGAGTACCGCAGGAGCCAGTAGTGTTCCGTAGGGTCCTCTAGGGTTGAGTAAGTGCCCGCAGGAGTCTGTAGGAATCCGTGGGATTCTGTAAGGTTCTGGAGGGTTCTGCAGGGTTCCGTAGGGACCCGTAGAGTTCCGTAGTGGCTGGTAAAGTTCCGTAGGTCCCTGTGGGGTTCTGTATGGACCTGTAGGGTTCCGTAGGGGCCTGCAGGGTTCCGTAAGTGCCCGCAGGTGTCTGTAGGGTTCCGTAGGGGTCTGTAGGGTTCCGTAGGCACCTGCAGTGTTCTGTAGGAGCCCATAGGGTTTTAGTGAGGTTCCGTTGTGTTGCTAAGGGTCTTGTAGAGTGCTGTCGGGTCCTGGAGTATTCTGTAGGGTTCCAGAGGGCCTCGTAGGGTTCCATCGAAATCTATAGGGTTCCCTAGGGGCCCATAGAGTCCCGTAGATTTCCGTAGGGACCTGTAGGGTTGTGTAAGTGCCCGCAGAAGTCTGTAGGAGTCTGTGGGATTCTGTAAGGTTCTGGAGGGTTCTGCAGGGATCCGTAGGGACCCGTAGAGTTCCGTAGTGGCTGGTAACGTTCCGTAGGTCCCTGTGGGGTTCTGTATGGACCTGTAGGGTTCCGTAGGGGCCTGCAGGGTTCCGTAAGTGCCCGCAGGTGTCTGTAGGGTTCCGTAGGGGTCTGTAGGGTTCCGTAGGCACCTGCAGTGTTCTGTAGGAGCCCATAGGGTTTTAGTGAGGTTCCGTTGTGTTGCTAAGGGTCTTGTAGAGTGCTGTCGGGTCCTGGAGTATTCTGTAGGGTTCCAGAGGGCCTCATAGGGTTCCATCGAAATCTATAGGGTTCCCTAGGGGCCCATAGAGTCCCGTAGATTTCCGTAGGGACCTGTAGGGTTGTGTAAGTGCCCGCAGAAGTCGGTAGGAGTCTGTGGGATTCTGTAAGGTTCCGGAGGGTTCTGCAGGGTTCCGTAGGGACCCGTAGAGTTCCGTAGTGGCTGGTAACGTTCCGTAGGTCCCTGTGGGGTTCTGTATGGACCTGTAGGGTTCCGTAGGGGCCTGCAGGGTTCCGTAAGTGCCCGCAGGTGTCTGTAGGGTTCCGTAGGGGTCTGTAGGGTTCCGTAGGCACCTGCAGTGTTCTGTAGGAGCCCATAGGGTTTTAGTGAGGTTCCGTTGTGTTGCTAAGGGTCTTGTAGAGTGCTGTCGGGTCCTGGAGTATTCTGTAGGGTTCCAGAGGGGCTGGTAGGGTTCCGTCGAAATCTGAAGGGTTCCCTAGGGGCCCGTAGAGTCCCGTAGATTTCCGTAGGGGCCTGTAGGGTTGTGTAAGTGCCCGCAGGGGTTGGTAGGAGCTTGTAGGGTGCCATATGTTTCCGGAGGGTTGTGTAGGGTTCCGTAGGGGCCTGTGGTGTTCCCTAGGGGCCTGTAGAGTCTCGTAGAGTTCCGTAGGGTCCTGTAGGTTTCCATAAGCGCCCGCAGAGGTCTGAAGGGGCCCGTACTGTGCCGTAAGGATCCATAGGGTTCCGTAGAGCTTCGTAGGTTCCCTAGAGGCCTCTGGAGTACCGCAGGAGCCAGTAGTGTTCCGTAGGGTCCTCTAGGGTTGAGTAAGTGCCCGCAGGAGTCTGTAGGAATCCGTGGGATTCTGTAAGGTTCTGGAGGGTTCTGCAGGGTTCCGTAGGGACCCGTAGAGTTCCGTAGTGGCTGGTAAAGTTCCGTAGGTCCCTGTGGGGTTCTGTATGGACCTGTAGGGTTCCGTAGGGGCCTGCAGGGTTCCGTAAGTGCCCGCAGGTGTCTGTAGGGTTCCGTAGGGGTCTGTAGGGTTCCGTAGGCACCTGCAGTGTTCTGTAGGAGCCCATAGGGTTTTAGTGAGGTTCCGTTGTGTTGCTAAGGGTCTTGTAGAGTGCTGTCGGGTCCTGGAGTATTCTGTAGGGTTCCAGAGGGCCTCGTAGGGTTCCATCGAAATCTATAGGGTTCCCTAGGGGCCCATAGAGTCCCGTAGATTTCCGTAGGGACCTGTAGGGTTGTGTAAGTGCCCGCAGAAGTCTGTAGGAGTCTGTGGGATTCTGTAAGGTTCTGGAGGGTTCTGCAGGGATCCGTAGGGACCCGTAGAGTTCCGTAGTGGCTGGTAACGTTCCGTAGGTCCCTGTGGGGTTCTGTATGGACCTGTAGGGTTCCGTAGGGGCCTGCAGGGTTCCGTAAGTGCCCGCAGGTGTCTGTAGGGTTCCGTAGGGGTCTGTAGGGTTCCGTAGGCACCTGCAGTGTTCTGTAGGAGCCCATAGGGTTTTAGTGAGGTTCCGTTGTGTTGCTAAGGGTCTTGTAGAGTGCTGTCGGGTCCTGGAGTATTCTGTAGGGTTCCAGAGGGCCTCATAGGGTTCCATCGAAATCTATAGGGTTCCCTAGGGGCCCATAGAGTCCCGTAGATTTCCGTAGGGACCTGTAGGGTTGTGTAAGTGCCCGCAGAAGTCGGTAGGAGTCTGTGGGATTCTGTAAGGTTCCGGAGGGTTCTGCAGGGTTCCGTAGGGACCCGTAGAGTTCCGTAGTGGCTGGTAACGTTCCGTAGGTCCCTGTGGGGTTCTGTATGGACCTGTAGGGTTCCGTAGGGGCCTGCAGGGTTCCGTAAGTGCCCGCAGGTGTCTGTAGGGTTCCGTAGGGGTCTGTAGGGTTCCGTAGGCACCTGCAGTGTTCTGTAGGAGCCCATAGGGTTTTAGTGAGGTTCCGTTGTGTTGCTAAGGGTCTTGTAGAGTGCTGTCGGGTCCTGGAGTATTCTGTAGGGTTCCAGAGGGGCTGGTAGGGTTCCGTCGAAATCTGAAGGGTTCCCTAGGGGCCCGTAGAGTCCCGTAGATTTCCGTAGGGGCCTGTAGGGTTGTGTAAGTGCCCGCAGGGGTTGGTAGGAGCTTGTAGGGTGCCATATGTTTCCGGAGGGTTGTGTAGGGTTCCGTAGGGGCCTGTGGTGTTCCCTAGGGGCCTGTAGAGTCTCGTAGAGTTCCGTAGGGTCCTGTAGGTTTCCATAAGCGCCCGCAGAGGTCTGAAGGGGCCCGTACTGTGCCGTAAGGATCCATAGGGTTCCGTAGAGCTTCGTAGGTTCCCTAGAGGCCTCTGGAGTACCGCAGGAGCCAGTAGTGTTCCGTAGGGTCCTCTAGGGTTGAGTAAGTGCCCGCAGGAGTCTGTAGGAATCCGTGGGATTCTGTAAGGTTCTGGAGGGTTCTGCAGGGTTCCGTAGGGGCCTGTAGAGTTCCGTAGTGGCTGGTAAAGTTCCGTAGGTCCCTGTGGGGTTCTGTATGGACCTGTAGGGTTCCGTAGGGGCCTGCAGGGTTCCGTAAGTGCCCGCAGGTGTCTGTAGGGTTCCGTAGGGGTCTGTAGGGTTCCGTAGGCACCTGCAGTGTTCTGTAGGAGCCCATAGGGTTTTAGTGAGGTTCCGTTGTGTTGCTAAGGGTCTTGTAGAGTGCTGTCGGGTCCTGGAGTATTCTGTAGGGTTCCAGAGGGCCTCGTAGGGTTCCATCGAAATCTATAGGGCTCCCTAGGGGCCCATAGAGTCCCGTAGATTTCCGTAGGGACCTGTAGGGTTGTGTAAGTGCCCGCAGAAGTCGGTAGGAGTCTGTGGGATTCTGTAAGGTTCCGGAGGGTTCTGCAGGGTTCCGTAGGGACCCGTAGAGTTCCGTAGTGGCTGGTAACGTTCCGTAGGTCCCTGTGGGGTTCTGTATGGACCTGTAGGGTTCCGTAGGGGCCTGCAGGGTTCCGTAAGTGCCCGCAGGTGTCTGTAGGGTTCCGTAGGGGTCTGTAGGGTTCCGTAGGCACCTGCAGTGTTCTGTAGGAGCCCATAGGGTTTTAGTGAGGTTCCGTTGTGTTGCTAAGGGTCTTGTAGAGTGCTGTCGGGTCCTGGAGTATTCTGTAGGGTTCCAGAGGGCCTCATAGGGTTCCATCGAAATCTATAGGGTTCCCTAGGGGCCCATAGAGTCCCGTAGATTTCCGTAGGGACCTGTAGGGTTGTGTAAGTGCCCGCAGAAGTCGGTAGGAGTCTGTGGGATTCTGTAAGGTTCCGGAGGGTTCTGCAGGGTTCCGTAGGGACCCGTAGAGTTCCGTAGTGGCTGGTAACGTTCCGTAGGTCCCTGTGGGGTTCTGTATGGACCTGTAGGGTTCCGTAGGGGCCTGCAGGGTTCCGTAAGTGCCCGCCGGTGTCTGTAGGGTTCCGTAGAGGTCTGTAGGGTTCCGTAGGCACCTGCAGTGTTCTGTAGGAGCCCATAGGGTTTTAGTGAGGTTCCGTTGTGTTGCTAAGGGTCTTGTAGAGTGCTGTCGGGTCCTGGAGTATTCTGTAGGGTTCCAGAGGGGCTGGTAGGGTTCCGTCGAAATCTGAAGGGTTCCCTAGGGGCCCGTAGAGTCCCGTAGATTTCCGTAGGGACCTGTAGGGTTGTGTAAGTGCCCGCAGGGGTTGGTAGGAGCTTGTAGGGTGCCATATGTTTCCGGAGGGTTGTGTAGGGTTCCGTAGGGGCCTGTGGTGTTCCCTAGGGGCCTGTAGAGTCTCGTAGAGTTCCGTAGGGTCCTGTAGGTTTCCATAAGCGCCCGCAAAGGTCTGAAGGGGCCCGTACTGTGCCGTAAGGATCCATAGGGTTCCGTAGAGCTTCGTAGGTTCCCTAGAGGCCTCTGGAGTACCGCAGGAGCCAGTAGTGTTCCGTAGGTTCCTCTAGGGTTGAGTAAGTGCCCGCAGGAGTCTGTAGGAATCCGTGGGATTCTGTAAGGTTCTGGAGGGTTCTGCAGGGTTCCGTAGGGGCCTGTAGAGTTCCGTAGTGGCTGGTAAAGTTCCGT
This sequence comes from Numenius arquata, assembly GCF_964106895.1. Lineage (NCBI taxonomy): Eukaryota > Metazoa > Chordata > Aves > Charadriiformes > Scolopacidae > Numenius > Numenius arquata. Next base: position 71,121 of record NW_027414062.1, read on the forward strand.
AGGTCCCTGTGGGGTTCTGTATGGACCTGTAGGGTTCCGTAGGGGCCTGCAGGGTTCCGTAAGTGCCCGCCGGTGTCTGTAGGGTTCCGTAGGGGTCTGTAGGGTTCCGTAGGCACCTGCAGTGTTCTGTAGGAGCCCATAGGGTTTTAGTGAGGTTCCGTTGTGTTGCTAAGGGTCTTGTAGAGTGCTGTCGGGTCCTGGAGTATTCTGTAGGGTTCCAGAGGGCCTCGTAGGGTTCCATCGAAATCTATAGGGTTCCCTAGGGGCCCATAGAGTCCCGTAGATTTCCGTAGGGACCTGTAGGGTTGTGTAAGTGCCCGCAGAAGTCGGTAGGAGTCTGTGGGATTCTGTAAGGTTCCGGAGGGTTCTGCAGGGTTCCGTAGGGACCCGTAGAGTTCCGTAGTGGCTGGTAACGTTCCGTAGGTCCCTGTGGGGTTCTGTATGGACCTGTAGGGTTCCGTAGGGGCCTGCAGGGTTCCGTAAGTGCCCGCAGGTGTCTGTAGGGTTCCGTAGGGGTCTGTAGGGTTCCGTAGGCACCTGCAGTGTTCTGTAGGAGCCCATAGGGTTTTAGTGAGGTTCCGTTGTGTTGCTAAGGGTCTTGTAGAGTGCTGTCGGGTCCTGGAGTATTCTGTAGGGTTCCAGAGGGCCTCGTAGGGTTCCATCGAAATCTATAGGGTTCCCTAGGGGCCCATAGAGTCCCGTAGATTTCCGTAGGGACCTGTAGGGTTGTGTAAGTGCCCGCAGAAGTCGGTAGGAGTCTGTGGGATTCTGTAAGGTTCCGGAGGGTTCTGCAGGGTTCCGTAGGGACCCGTAGAGTTCCGTAGTGGCTGGTAACGTTCCGTAGGTCCCTGTGGGGTTCTGTATGGACCTGTAGGGTTCCGTAGGGGCCTGCAGGGTTCCGTAAGTGCCCGCAGGTGTCTGTAGGGTTCCGTAGGGGTCTGTAGGGTTCCGTAGGCACCTGCAGTGTTCTGTAGGAGCCCATAGGGTTTTAGTGAGGTTCCGTTGTGTTGCTAAGGGTCTTGTAGAGTGCTGTCGGGTCCTGGAGTATTCTGTAGGGTTCCAGAGGGGCTGGTAGGGTTCCGTCGAAATCTGAAGGGTTCCCTAGGGGCCCGTAGAGTCCCGTAGATTTCCGTAGGGGCCTGTAGGGTTGTGTAAGTGCCCGCAGGGGTTGGTAGGAGCTTGTAGGGTGCCATATGTTTCCGGAGGGTTGTGTAGGGTTCCGTAGGGGCCTGTGGTGTTCCCTAGGGGCCTGTAGAGTCTCGTAGAGTTCCGTAGGGTCCTGTAGGTTTCCATAAGCGCCCGCAGAGGTCTGAAGGGGCCCGTACTGTGCCGTAAGGATCCATAGGGTTCCGTAGAGCTTCGTAGGTTCCCTAGAGGCCTCTGGAGTACCGCAGGAGCCAGTAGTGTTCCGTAGGGTCCTCTAGGGTTGAGTAAGTGCCCGCAGGAGTCTGTAGGAATCCGTGGGATTCTGTAAGGTTCTGGAGGGTTCTGCAGGGTTCCGTAGGGGCCTGTAGAGTTCCGTAGTGGCTGGTAAAGTTCCGTAGGTCCCTGTGGGGTTCTGTATGGACCTGTAGGGTTCCGTAGGGGCCTGCAGGGTTCCGTAAGTGCCCGCAGGTGTCTGTAGGGTTCCGTAGGGGTCTGTAGGGTTCCGTAGGCACCTGCAGTGTTCTGTAGGAGCCCATAGGGTTTTAGTGAGGTTCCGTTGTGTTGCTAAGGGTCTTGTAGAGTGCTGTCGGGTCCTGGAGTATTCTGTAGGGTTCCAGAGGGCCTCGTAGGGTTCCATCGAAATCTATAGGGTTCCCTAGGGGCCCATAGAGTCCCGTAGATTTCCGTAGGGACCTGTAGGGTTGTGTAAGTGCCCGCAGAAGTCGGTAGGAGTCTGTGGGATTCTGTAAGGTTCCGGAGGGTTCTGCAGGGTTCCGTAGGGACCCGTAGAGTTCCGTAGTGGCTGGTAACGTTCCGTAGGTCCCTGTGGGGTTCTGTATGGACCTGTAGGGTTCCGTAGGGGCCTGCAGGGTTCCGTAAGTGCCCGCAGGTGTCTGTAGGGTTCCGTAGGGGTCTGTAGGGTTCCGTAGGCACCTGCAGTGTTCTGTAGGAGCCCATAGGGTTTTAGTGAGGTTCCGTTGTGTTGCTAAGGGTCTTGTAGAGTGCTGTCGGGTCCTGGAGTATTCTGTAGGGTTCCAGAGGGCCTCGTAGGGTTCCATCGAAATCTATAGGGTTCCCTAGGGGCCCATAGAGTCCCGTAGATTTCCGTAGGGACCTGTAGGGTTGTGTAAGTGCCCGCAGAAGTCGGTAGGAGTCTGTGGGATTCTGTAAGGTTCCGGAGGGTTCTGCAGGGTTCCGTAGGGACCCGTAGAGTTCCGTAGTGGCTGGTAACGTTCCGTAGGTCCCTGTGGGGTTCTGTATGGACCTGTAGGGTTCCGTAGGGGCCTGCAGGGTTCCGTAAGTGCCCGCCGGTGTCTGTAGGGTTCCGTAGAGGTCTGTAGGGTTCCGTAGGCACCTGCAGTGTTCTGTAGGAGCCCATAGGGTTTTAGTGAGGTTCCGTTGTGTTGCTAAGGGTCTTGTAGAGTGCTGTCGGGTCCTGGAGTATTCTGTAGGGTTCCAGAGGGGCTGGTAGGGTTCCGTCGAAATCTGAAGGGTTCCCTAGGGGCCCGTAGAGTCCCGTAGATTTCCGTAGGGGCCTGTAGGGTTGTGTAAGTGCCCGCAGGGGTTGGTAGGAGCTTGTAGGGTGCCATATGTTTCCGGAGGGTTGTGTAGGGTTCCGTAGGGGCCTGTGGTGTTCCCTAGGGGCCTGTAGAGTCTCGTAGAGTTCCGTAGGGTCCTGTAGGTTTCCATAAGCGCCCGCAAAGGTCTGAAGGGGCCCGTACTGTGCCGTAAGGATCCATAGGGTTCCGTAGAGCTTCGTAGGTTCCCTAGAGGCCTCTGGAGTACCGCAGGAGCCAGTAGTGTTCCGTAGGTTCCTCTAGGGTTGAGTAAGTGCCCGCAGGAGTCTGTAGGAATCCGTGGGATTCTGTAAGGTTCTGGAGGGTTCTGCAGGGTTCCGTAGGGGCCTGTAGAGTTCCGTAGTGGCTGGTAAAGTTCCGTAGGTCCCTGTGGGGTTCTGTATGGACCTGTAGGGTTCCGTAGGGGCCTGCAGGGTTCCGTAAGTGCCCGCCGGTGTCTGTAGGGTTCCGTAGGGGTCTGTAGGGTTCCGTAGGCACCTGCAGTGTTCTGTAGGAGCCCATAGGGTTTTAGTGAGGTTCCGTTGTGTTGCTAAGGGTCTTGTAGAGTGCTGTCGGGTCCTGGAGTATTCTGTAGGGTTCCAGAGGGCCTCGTAGGGTTCCATCGAAATCTATAGGGTTCCCTAGGGGCCCATAGAGTCCCGTAGATTTCCGTAGGGACCTGTAGGGTTGTGTAAGTGCCCGCAGAAGTCGGTAGGAGTCTGTGGGATTCTGTAAGGTTCCGGAGGGTTCTGCAGGGTTCCGTAGGGACCCGTAGAGTTCCGTAGTGGCTGGTAACGTTCCGTAGGTCCCTGTGGGGTTCTGTATGGACCTGTAGGGTTCCGTAGGGGCCTGCAGGGTTCCGTAAGTGCCCGCAGGTGTCTGTAGGGTTCCGTAGGGGTCTGTAGGGTTCCGTAGGCACCTGCAGTGTTCTGTAGGAGCCCATAGGGTTTTAGTGAGGTTCCGTTGTGTTGCTAAGGGTCTTGTAGAGTGCTGTCGCGTCCTGGAGTATTCTGTAGGGTTCCAGAGGGCCTCGTAGGGTTCCATCGAAATCTATAGGGTTCCCTAGGGGCCCATAGAGTCCCGTAGATTTCCGTAGGGACCTGTAGGGTTGTGTAAGTGCCCGCAGAAGTCGGTAGGAGTCTGTGGGATTCTGTAAGGTTCCGGAGGGTTCTGCAGGGTTCCGTAGGGACCCGTAGAGTTCCGTAGTGGCTGGTAACGTTCCGTAGGTCCCTGTGGGGTTCTGTATGGACCTGTAGGGTTCCGTAGGGGTCTGTAGGGTTCCGTAGGCACCTGCAGTGTTCTGTAGGAGCCCATAGGGTTTTAGTGAGGTTCCGTTGTGTTGCTAAGGGTCTTGTAGAGTGCTGTCGGGTCCTGGAGTATTCTGTAGGGTTCCAGAGGGGCTGGTAGGGTTCCGTCGAAATCTGAAGGGTTCCCTAGGGGCCCGTAGAGTCCCGTAGATTTCCGTAGGGGCCTGTAGGGTTGTGTAAGTGCCCGCAGGGGTTGGTAGGAGCTTGTAGGGTGCCATATGTTTCCGGAGGGTTGTGTAGGGTTCCGTAGGGGCCTGTGGTGTTCCCTAGGGGCCTGTAGAGTCTCGTAGAGTTCCGTAGGGTCCTGTAGGTTTCCATAAGCGCCCGCAGAGGTCTGAAGGGGCCCGTACTGTGCCGTAAGGATCCATAGGGTTCCGTAGAGCTTCGTAGGTTCCCTAGAGGCCTCTGGAGTACCGCAGGAGCCAGTAGTGTTCCGTAGGGTCCTCTAGGGTTGAGTAAGTGCCCGCAGGAGTCTGTAGGAATCCGTGGGATTCTGTAAGGTTCTGGAGGGTTCTGCAGGGTTCCGTAGGGGCCTGTAGAGTTCCGTAGTGGCTGGTAAAGTTCCGTAGGTCCCTGTGGGGTTCTGTATGGACCTGTAGGGTTCCGTAGGGGCCTGCAGGGTTCCGTAAGTGCCCGCAGGTGTCTGTAGGGTTCCGTAGGGGTCTGTAGGGTTCCGTAGGCACCTGCAGTGTTCTGTAGGAGCCCATAGGGTTTTAGTGAGGTTCCGTTGTGTTGCTAAGGGTCTTGTAGAGTGCTGTCGGGTCCTGGAGTATTCTGTAGGGTTCCAGAGGGCCTCGTAGGGTTCCATCGAAATCTATAGGGTTCCCTAGGGGCCCATAGAGTCCCGTAGATTTCCGTAGGGACCTGTAGGGTTGTGTAAGTGCCCGCAGAAGTCGGTAGGAGTCTGTGGGATTCTGTAAGGTTCCGGAGGGTTCTGCAGGGTTCCGTAGGGACCCGTAGAGTTCCGTAGTGGCTGGTAACGTTCCGTAGGTCCCTGTGGGGTTCTGTATGGACCTGTAGGGTTCCGTAGGGGCCTGCAGGGTTCCGTAAGTGCCCGCAGGTGTCTGTAGGGTTCCGTAGGGGTCTGTAGGGTTCCGTAGGCACCTGCAGTGTTCTGTAGGAGCCCATAGGGTTTTAGTGAGGTTCCGTTGTGTTGCTAAGGGTCTTGTAGAGTGCTGTCGGGTCCTGGAGTATTCTGTAGGGTTCCAGAGGGGCTGGTAGGGTTCCGTCGAAATCTGAAGGGTTCCCTAGGGGCCCGTAGAGTCCCGTAGATTTCCGTAGGGGCCTGTAGGGTTGTGTAAGTGCCCGCAGGGGTTGGTAGGAGCTTGTAGGGTGCCATATGTTTCCGGAGGGTTGTGTAGGGTTCCGTAGGGGCCTGTGGTGTTCCCTAGGGGCCTGTAGAGTCTCGTAGAGTTCCGTAGGGTCCTGTAGGTTTCCATAAGCGCCCGCAGAGGTCTGAAGGGGCCCGTACTGTGCCGTAAGGATCCATAGGGTTCCGTAGAGCTTCGTAGGTTCCCTAGAGGCCTCTGGAGTACCGCAGGAGCCAGTAGTGTTCCGTAGGGTCCTCTAGGGTTGAGTAAGTGCCCGCAGGAGTCTGTAGGAATCCGTGGGATTCTGTAAGGTTCTGGAGGGTTCTGCAGGGTTCCGTAGGGGCCTGTAGAGTTCCGTAGTGGCTGGTAAAGTTCCGTAGGTCCCTGTGGGGTTCTGTATGGACCTGTAGGGTTCCGTAGGGGCCTGCAGGGTTCCGTAAGTGCCCGCAGGTGTCTGTAGGGTTCCGTAGGGGTCTGTAGGGTTCCGTAGGCACCTGCAGTGTTCTGTAGGAGCCCATAGGGTTTTAGTGAGGTTCCGTTGTGTTGCTAAGGGTCTTGTAGAGTGCTGTCGGGTCCTGGAGTATTCTGTAGGGTTCCAGAGGGCCTCGTAGGGTTCCATCGAAATCTATAGGGTTCCCTAGGGGCCCATAGAGTCCCGTAGATTTCCGTAGGGACCTGTAGGGTTGTGTAAGTGCCCGCAGAAGTCGGTAGGAGTCTGTGGGATTCTGTAAGGTTCCGGAGGGTTCTGCAGGGTTCCGTAGGGACCCGTAGAGTTCCGTAGTGGCTGGTAACGTTCCGTAGGTCCCTTTGGGGTTCTGTATGGACCTGTAGGGTTCCGTAGGGGCCTGCAGGGTTCCGTAAGTGCCCGCAGGTGTCTGTAGGGTTCCGTAGGGGTCTGTAGGGTTCCGTAGGCACCTGCAGTGTTCTGTAGGAGCCCATAGGGTTTTAGTGAGGTTCCGTTGTGTTGCTAAGGGTCTTGTAGAGTGCTGTCGGGTCCTGGAGTATTCTGTAGGGTTCCAGAGGGCCTCATAGGGTTCCATCGAAATCTATAGGGTTCCCTAGGGGCCCATAGAGTCCCGTAGATTTCCGTAGGGACCTGTAGGGTTGTGTAAGTGCCCGCAGAAGTCGGTAGGAGTCTGTGGGATTCTGTAAGGTTCCGGAGGGTTCTGCAGGGTTCCGTAGGGACCCGTAGAGTTCCGTAGTGGCTGGTAACGTTCCGTAGGTCCCTTTGGGGTTCTGTATGGACCTGTAGGGTTCCGTAGGGGCCTGCAGGGTTCCGTAAGTGCCCGCAGGTGTCTGTAGGGTTCCGTAGGGGTCTGTAGGGTTCCGTAGGCACCTGCAGTGTTCTGTAGGAGCCCATAGGGTTTTAGTGAGGTTCCGTTGTGTTGCTAAGGGTCTTGTAGAGTGCTGTCGGGTCCTGGAGTATTCTGTAGGGTTCCAGAGGGCCTCATAGGGTTCCATCGAAATCTATAGGGTTCCCTAGGGGCCCATAGAGTCCCGTAGATTTCCGTAGGGACCTGTAGGGTTGTGTAAGTGCCCGCAGAAGTCTGTAGGAGTCTGTGGGATTCTGTAAGGTTCCGGAGGGTTCTGCAGGGTTCCGTAGGGACCCGTAGAGTTCCGTAGTGGCTGGTAACGTTCCGTAGGTCCCTGTGGGGTTCTGTATGGACCTGTAGGGTTCCGTAGGGGCCTGCAGGGTTCCGTAAGTGCCCGCAGGTGTCTGTAGGGTTCCGTAGGGGTCTGTAGGGTTCTGTAGGCACCTGCAGTGTTCTGTAGGAGCCCATAAGGTTTTAGTGAGGTTCCGTTGTGTTGCTAAGGGTCTTGTAGAGTGCTGTCGGGTCCTGGAGTATTCTGTAGGGTTCCAGAGGGCCTCGTAGGGTTCCATCGAAATCTATAGGGTTCCCTAGGGGCCCATAGAGTCCCGTAGATTTCCGTAGGGACCTGTAGGGTTGTGTAAGTGCCCGCAGAAGTCGGTAGGAGTCTGTGGGATTCTGTAAGGTTCCGGAGGGTTCTGCAGGGTTCCGTAGGGACCCGTAGAGTTCCGTAGTGGCTGGTAACGTTCCGTAGGTCCCTGTGGGGTTCTGTATGGACCTGTAGGGTTCCGTAGGGGCCTGCAGGGTTCCGTAAGTGCCCGCCGGTGTCTGTAGGGTTCCGTAGAGGTCTGTAGGGTTCCGTAGGCACCTGCAGTGTTCTGTAGGAGCCCATAGGGTTTTAGTGAGGTTCCGTTGTGTTGCTAAGGGTCTTGTAGAGTGCTGTCGGGTCCTGGAGTATTCTGTAGGGTTCCAGAGGGGCTGGTAGGGTTCCGTCGAAATCTGAAGGGTTCCCTAGGGGCCCATAGAGTCCCGTAGATTTCCGTAGGGACCTGTAGGGTTGTGTAAGTGCCCGCAGGGGTTGGTAGGAGCTTGTAGGGTGCCATATGTTTCCGGAGGGTTGTGTAGGGTTCCGTAGGGGCCTGTGGTGTTCCCTAGGGGCCTGTAGAGTCTCGTAGAGTTCCGTAGGGTCCTGTAGGTTTCCATAAGCGCCCGCAAAGGTCTGAAGGGGCCCGTACTGTGCCGTAAGGATCCATAGGGTTCCGTAGAGCTTCGTAGGTTCCCTAGAGGCCTCTGGAGTACCGCAGGAGCCAGTAGTGTTCCGTAGGGTCCTCTAGGGTTGCGTAAGTGCCCGCAGGAGTCTGTAGGAATCCGTGGGATTCTGTAAGGTTCTGGAGGGTTCTGCAGGGTTCCGTAGGGGCCTGTAGAGTTCCGTAGTGGCTGGTAAAGTTCCGTAGGTCCCTGTGGGGTTCTGTATGGACCTGTAGGGTTCCGTAGGGGCCTGCAGGGTTCCGTAAGTGCCCGCAGGTGTCTGTAGGGTTCCGTAGGGGTCTGTAGGGTTCCGTAGGCACCTGCAGTGTTCTGTAGGAGCCCATAGGATTTTAGTGAGGTTACGTTGTGTTGCTAAGGGTCTTGTAGAGTGCTGTCGGGTCCTGGAGTATTCTGTAGGGTTCCAGAGGGCCTCGTAGGGTTCCATCGAAATCTATAGGGTTCCCTAGGGGCCCATAGAGTCCCGTAGATTTCCGTAGGGACCTGTAGGGTTGTGTAAGTGCCCGCAGGGGTTGGTAGGAGCTTGTAGGGTGCCATATGTTTCCGGAGGGTTGTGTAGGGTTCCGTAGGGGCCTGTGGTGTTCCCTAGGGGCCTGTAGAGTCTCGTAGAGTTCCGTAGGGTCCTGTAGGTTTCCATAAGCGCCCGCAGAGGTCTGAAGGGGCCCGTACTGTTCCGTAAGGATCCATAGGGTTCCGTAGAGCTTCGTAGGTTCCCTAGAGGCCTCTGGAGTACCGCAGGAGCCAGTAGTGTTCCGTAGGGTCCTCTAGGGTTGAGTAAGTGCCCGCAGAAGTCGGTAGGAGTCTGTGGGATTCTGTAAGGTTCCGGAGGGTTCTGCAGGGTTCCGTAGGGACCCGTAGAGTTCCGTAGTGGCTGGTAACGTTCCGTAGGTCCCTGTGGGGTTCTGTATGGACCTGTAGGGTTCCGTAGGGGCCTGCAGGGTTCCGTAAGTGCCCGCAGGTGTCTGTAGGGTTCCGTAGAGGTCTGTAGGGTTCCGTAGGCACCTGCAGTGTTCTGTAGGAGCCCATAGGGTTTTAGTGAGGTTCCGTTGTGTTGCTAAGGGTCTTGTAGAGTGCTGTCGGGTCCTGGAGTATTCTGTAGGGTTCCAGAGGGGCTGGTAGGGTTCCGTCGAAATCTGAAGGGTTCCCTAGGGGCCCGTAGAGTCCCGTAGATTTCCGTAGGGGCCTGTAGGGTTGTGTAAGTGCCCGCAGGGGTTGGTAGGAGCTTGTAGGGTGCCATATGTTTCCGGAGGGTTGTGTAGGGTTCCGTAGGGGCCTGTGGTGTTCCCTAGGGGCCTGTAGAGTCTCGTACAGTTCCGTAGGGTCCTGTAGGTTTCCATAAGCTCCCGCAGAGGTCTGAAGGGGCCCGTACTGTGCCGTAAGGATCCATAGGGTTCCGTAGAGCTTCGTAGGTTCCCTAGAGGCCTCTGGAGTACCGCAGGAGCCAGTAGTGTTCCGTAGGGTCCTCTAGGGTTGAGTAAGTGCCCGCAGGAGTCTGTAGGAATCCGTGGGATTCTGTAAGGTTCTGGAGGGTTCTGCAGGGTTCTGTAGGGGCCCGTAGAGTTCCGTAGTGGCTGGTAAAGTTCCGTAGGTCCCTGTGGGGTTCTGTATGGACCTGTAGGGTTCTGTAGGGGCCTGCAGGGTTCCGTAAGTGCCCGCAGGTGTCTGTAGGGTTCCGTAGGGGTCTGTAGGGTTCCGTAGGCACCTGCAGTGTTCTGTAGGAGCCCATAGGGTTTTAGTGAGGTTCCGTTGTGTTGCTAAGGGTCTTGTAGAGTGCTGTCGGGTCCTGGAGTATTCTGTAGGGTTCCAGAGGGCCTCGTAGGGTTCCATCGAAATCTGAAGGGTTCCCTAGGGGCCCATAGAGTCCCGTAGATTTCCGTAGGGACCTGTAGGGTTGTGTAAGTGCCCGCAGAAGTCGGTAGGAGTCTGTGGGATTCTGTAAGGTTCCGGAGGGTTCTGCAGGGTTCCGTAGGGACCCGTAGAGTTCCGTAGTGGCTGGTAACGTTCCGTAGGTCCCTGTGGGGTTCTGTATGGACCTGTAGGGTTCCGTAGGGGCCTGCAGGGTTCCGTAAGTGCCCGCAGGTGTCTGTAGGGTTCCGTAGAGGTCTGTAAGGGTTCCGTAGGCACCTGCAGTGTTCTGTAGGAGCCCATAGGGTTTTAGTGAGGTTCCGTTGTGTTGCTAAGGGTCTTGTAGAGTGCTGTCGGGTCCTGGAGTATTCTGTAGGGTTCCAGAGGGCCTCGTAGGGTTCCGTCGAAATCTGAAGGGTTCCCTAGGGGCCCATAGAGTCCCGTAGATTTCCGTAGGGACCTGTAGGGTTGTGTAAGTGCCCGCAGGGGTTGGTAGGAGCTTGTAGGGTGCCATATGTTTCCGGAGGGTTGTGTAGGGTTCCGTAGGGGCCTGTGGTGTTCCCTAGGGGCCTGTAGAGTCTCGTAGAGTTCCGTAGGGGTCCTGTAGGTTTCCATAAGCGCCCGCAGAGGTCTGAAGGGGCCCGTACTGTGCCGTAAGGGATCCATAGGGTTCCGTAGAGCTTCGTAGGTTCCCTAGAGGCCTCTGGAGTACCGCAGGAGCCAGTAGTGTTCCGTAGGGTCCTCTAGGGTTGAGTAAGTGCCCGCAGGAGTCTGTAGGAATCCGTGGGATTCTGTAAGGTTCTGGAGGGTTCTGCAGGGTTCCGTAGGGGCCTGTAGAGTTCCGTAGTGGCTGGTAAAGTTCCGTAGGTCCCTGTGGGGTTCTGTATGGACCTGTAGGGTTCCGTAGGGGCCTGCAGGGTTCCGTAAGTGCCCGCAGGTGTCTGTAGGGTTCCGTAGGGGTCTGTAGGGTTCCGTAGGCACCTGCAGTGTTCTGTAGGAGCCCATAGGGTTTTAGTGAGGTTCCGTTGTGTTGCTAAGGGTCTTGTAGAGTGCTGTCGGGTCCTGGAGTACTCTGTAGGGTTCCAGAGGGCCTCGTAGGGTTCCATCGAAATCTATAGGGTTCCCTAGGGGCCCATAGAGTCCCGTAGATTTCCGTAGGGACCTGTAGGGTTGTGTAAGTGCCCGCAGAAGTCGGTAGGAGTCTGTGGGATTCTGTAAGGTTCCGGAGGGTTCTGCAGGGTTCCGTAGGGACCCGTAGAGTTCCGTAGTGGCTGGTAACGTTCCGTAGGGCCCTGTGGGGTTCTGTATGGACCTGTAGGGTTCCGTAGGGGCCTGCAGGGTTCCGTAAGTGCCCGCCGGTGTCTGTAGGGTTCCGTAGAGGTCTGTAGGGTTCCGTAGGCACCTGCAGTGTTCTGTAGGAGCCCATAGGGTTTTAGTGAGGTTCCGTTGTGTTGCTAAGGGTCTTGTAGAGTGCTGTCGGGTCCTGGAGTATTCTGTAGGGTTCCAGAGGGCCTCGTAGGGTTCCATCGAAATCTGAAGGGTTCCCTAGGGGCCCATAGAGTCCCGTAGATTTCCGTAGGGACCTGTAGGGTTGTGTAAGTGCCCGCAGAAGTCGGTAGGAGTCTGTGGGATTCTGTAAGGTTCCGGAGGGTTCTGCAGGGTTCCGTAGGGACCCGTAGAGTTCCGTAGTGGCTGGTAACGTTCCGTAGGTCCCTGTGGGGTTCTGTATGGACCTGTAGGGTTCCGTAGGGGCCTGCAGGGTTCCGTAAGTGCCCGCCGGTGTCTGTAGGGTTCCGTAGAGGTCTGTAGGGTTCCGTAGGCACCTGCAGTGTTCTGTAGGAGCCCATAGGGTTTTAGTGAGGTTCCGTTGTATTGCTAAGGGTCTTGTAGAGTGCTGTCGGGTCCTGGAGTATTCTGTAGGGTTCCAGAGGGCCTCGTAGGGTTCCATCGAAATCTATAGGGTTCCCTAGGGGCCCATAGAGTCCCGTAGATTTCCGTAGGGACCTGTAGGGTTGTGTAAGTGCCCGCAGGGGTTGGTAGGAGCTTGTAGGGTGCCATATGTTTCCGGAGGGTTGTGTAGGGTTCCGTAGGGGCCTGTGGTGTTCCCTAGGGGCCTGTAGAGTCTCGTAGAGTTCCGTAGGGTCCTGTAGGTTTCCATAAGCTCCCGCAGAGGTCTGAAGGGGCCCGTACTGTGCCGTAAGGATCCATAGGGTTCCGTAGAGCTTCGTAGGTTCCCTAGAGGCCTCTGGAGTACCGCAGGAGCCAGTAGTGTTCCGTAGGGTCCTCTAGGGTTGAGCAAGTGCCCGCAGGAGTCTGTAGGAATCCGTGGGATTCTGTAAGGTTCTGGAGGGTTCTGCAGGGTTCCGTAGGGGCCCGTAGAGTTCCGTAGTGGCTGGTAACGTTCCGTAGGTCCCTGTGGGGTTCTGTATGGACCTGTAGGGTTCCGTAGGGGCCTGCAGGGTTCCGTAAGTGCCCGCAGGTGTCTGTAGGGTTCCGTAGGGGTCTGTAGGGTTCCGTAGGCACCTGCAGTGTTCTGTAGGAGCCCATAGGGTTTTAGTGAGGTTCCGTTGTGTTGCTAAGGGTCTTGTAGAGTGCTGTCGGGTCCTGGAGTATTCTGTAGGGTTCCAGAGGGCCTCGTAGGGTTCCATCGAAATCTATAGGGTTCCCTAGGGGCCCATAGAGTCCCGTAGATTTCCGTAGGGACCTGTAGGGTTGTGTAAGTGCCCGCAGAAGTCGGTAGGAGTCTGTGGGATTCTGTAAGGTTCCGGAGGGTTCTGCAGGGTTCCGTAGGGACCCGTAGAGTTCCGTAGTGGCTGGTAACGTTCCGTAGGTCCCTGTGGGGTTCTGTATGGACCTGTAGGGTTCCGTAGGGGCCTGCAGGGTTCCGTAAGTGCCCGCAGGTGTCTGTAGGGTTCCGTAGGGGTCTGTAGGGTTCCGTAGGCACCTGCAGTGTTCTGTAGGAGCCCATAGGGTTTTAGTGAGGTTCCGTTGTGTTGCTAAGGGTCTTGTAGAGTGCTGTCGGGTCCTGGAGTATTCTGTAGGGTTCCAGAGGGCCTCGTAGGGTTCCATCGAAATCTATAGGGTTCCCTAGGGGCCCATAGAGTCCCGTAGATTTCCGTAGGGACCTGTAGGGTTGTGTAAGTGCCCGCAGAAGTCGGTAGGAGTCTGTGGGATTCTGTAAGGTTCCGGAGGGTTCTGCAGGGTTCCGTAGGGACCCGTAGAGTTCCGTAGTGGCTGGTAACGTTCCGTAGGTCCCTGTGGGGTTCTGTATGGACCTGTAGGGTTCCGTAGGGGCCTGCAGGGTTCCGTAAGTGCCCGCAGGTGTCTGTAGGGTTCCGTAGAGGTCTGTAGGGTTCCGTAGGCACCTGCAGTGTTCTGTAGGAGCCCATAGGGTTTTAGTGAGGTTCCGTTGTGTTGCTAAGGGTCTTGTAGAGTGCTGTCGGGTCCTGGAGTATTCTGTAGGGTTCCAGAGGGCCTCGTAGGGTTCCATCGAAATCTGAAGGGTTCCCTAGGGGCCCATAGAGTCCCGTAGATTTCCGTAGGGACCTGTAGGGTTGTGTAAGTGCCCGCAGAAGTCGGTAGGAGTCTGTGGGATTCTGTATGGTTCCGGAGGGTTCTGCAGGGTTCCGTAGGGACCCGTAGAGTTCCGTAGTGGCTGGTAACGTTCCGTAGGTCCCTGTGGGGTTCTGTATGGACCTGTAGGGTTCCGTAGGGGCCTGCAGGGTTCCGTAAGTGCCCGCCGGTGTCTGTAGGGTTCCGTAGAGGTCTGTAGGGTTCCGTAGGCACCTGCAGTGTTCTGTAGGAGCCCATAGGGTTTTAGTGAGGTTCCGTTGTATTGCTAAGGGTCTTGTAGAGTGCTGTCGGGTCCTGGAGTATTCTGTAGGGTTCCAGAGGGCCTCGTAGGGTTCCATCGAAATCTATAGGGTTCCCTAGGGGCCCATAGAGTCCCGTAGATTTCCGTAGGGACCTGTAGGGTTGTGTAAGTGCCCGCAGGGGTTGGTAGGAGCTTGTAGGGTGCCATATGTTTCCGGAGGGTTGTGTAGGGTTCCGTAGGGGCCTGTGGTGTTCCCTAGGGGCCTGTAGAGTCTCGTAGAGTTCCGTAGGGTCCTGTAGGTTTCCATAAGCGCCCGCAGAGGTCTGAAGGGGCCCGTACTGTGCCGTAAGGATCCATAGGGTTCCGTAGAGCTTCGTAGGTTCCCTAGAGGCCTCTGGAGTACCGCAGGAGCCAGTAGTGTTCCGTAGGGTCCTCTAGGGTTGAGTAAGTGCCCGCAGGAGTCTGTAGGAATCCGTGGGATTCTGTAAGGTTCTGGAGGGTTCTGCAGGGTTCCGTAGGGGCCCGTAGAGTTCCGTAGTGGCTGGTAAAGTTCCGTAGGTCCCTGTGGGGTTCTGTATGGACCTGTAGGGTTCCGTAGGGGCCTGCAGGGTTCCGTAAGTGCCCGCAGGTGTCTGTAGGGTTCCGTAGGGGTCTGTAGGGTTCCGTAGGCACCTGCAGTGTTCTGTAGGAGCCCATAGGGTTTTAGTGAGGTTCCGTTGTGTTGCTAAGGGTCTTGTAGAGTGCTGTCGGGTCCTGGAGTATTCTGTAGGGTTCCAGAGGGCCTCGTAGGGTTCCATCGAAATCTATAGGGTTCCCTAGGGGCCCATAGAGTCCCGTAGATTTCCGTAGGGACCTGTAGGGTTGTGTAAGTGCCCGCAGAAGTCGGTAGGAGTCTGTGGGATTCTGTAAGGTTCCGGAGGGTTCTGCAGGGTTCCGTAGGGACCCGTAGAGTTCCGTAGTGGCTGGTAACGTTCCGTAGGTCCCTGTGGGGTTCTGTATGGACCTGTAGGGTTCCGTAGGGGCCTGCAGGGTTCCGTAAGTGCCCGCAGGTGTCTGTAGGGTTCCGTAGGGGTCTGTAGGGTTCCGTAGGCACCTGCAGTGTTCTGTAGGAGCCCATAGGGTTTTAGTGAGGTTCCGTTGTGTTGCTAAGGGTCTTGTAGAGTGCTGTCGGGTCCTGGAGTATTCTGTAGGGTTCCAGAGGGCCTCGTAGGGTTCCATCGAAATCTATAGGGTTCCCTAGGGGCCCATAGAGTCCCGTAGATTTCCGTAGGGACCTGTAGGGTTGTGTAAGTGCCCGCAGAAGTCGGTAGGAGTCTGTGGGATTCTGTAAGGTTCCGGAGGGTTCTGCAGGGTTCCGTAGGGACCCGTAGAGTTCCGTAGTGGCTGGTAACGTTCCGTAGGTCCCTGTGGGGTTCTGTATGGACCTGTAGGGTTCCGTAGGGGCCTGCAGGGTTCCGTAAGTGCCCGCCGGTGTCTGTAGGGTTCCGTAGAGGTCTGTAGGGTTCCGTAGGCACCTGCAGTGTTCTGTAGGAGCCCATAGGGTTTTAGTGAGGTTCCGTTGTGTTGCTAAGGGTCTTGTAGAGTGCTGTCGGGTCCTGGAGTATTCTGTAGGGTTCCAGAGGGGCTGGTAGGGTTCCGTCGAAATCTGAAGGGTTCCCTAGGGGCCCGTAGAGTCCCGTAGATTTCCGTAGGGGCCTGTAGGGTTGTGTAAGTGCCCGCAGGGGTTGGTAGGAGCTTGTAGGGTGCCATATGTTTCCGGAGGGTTGTGTAGGGTTCCGTAGGGGCCTGTGGTGTTCCCTAGGGGCCTGTAGAGTCTCGTAGAGTTCCGTAGGGTCCTGTAGGTTTCCATAAGCGCCCGCAGAGGTCTGAAGGGGCCTGTACTGTGCCGTAAGGATCCATAGGGTTCCGTAGAGCTTCGTAGGTTCCCTAGAGGCCTCTGGAGTACCGCAGGAGCCAGTAGTGTTCCGTAGGGTCCTCTAGGGTTGAGTAAGTGCCCGCAGGAGTCTGTAGGAATCCGTGGGATTCTGTAAGGTTCTGGAGGGTTCTGCAGGGTTCCGTAGGGGCCTGTAGAGTTCCGTAGTGGCTGGTAAAGTTCCGTAGGTCCCTGTGGGGTTCTGTATGGACCTGTAGGGTTCCGTAGGGGCCTGCAGGGTTCCGTAAGTGCCCGCAGGTGTCTGTAGGGTTCCGTAGGGGTCTGTAGGGTTCCGTAGGCACCTGCAGTGTTCTGTAGGAGCCCATAGGGTTTTAGTGAGGTTCCGTTGTGTTGCTAAGGGTCTTGTAGAGTGCTGTCGGGTCCTGGAGTATTCTGTAGGGTTCCAGAGGGCCTCGTAGGGTTCCATCGAAATCTATAGGGTTCCCTAGGGGCCCATAGAGTCCCGTAGATTTCCGTAGGGACCTGTAGGGTTGTGTAAGTGCCCGCAGAAGTCGGTAGGAGTCTGTGGGATTCTGTAAGGTTCCGGAGGGTTCTGCAGGGTTCCGTAGGGACCCGTAGAGTTCCGTAGTGGCTGGTAACGTTCCGTAGGTCCCTGTGGGGTTCTGTATGGACCTGTAGGGTTCCGTAGGGGCCTGCAGGGTTCCGTAAGTGCCCGCAGGTGTCTGTAGGGTTCCGTAGGGGTCTGTAGGGTTCCGTAGGCACCTGCAGTGTTCTGTAGGAGCCCATAGGGTTTTAGTGAGGTTCCGTTGTGTTGCTAAGGGTCTTGTAGAGTGCTGTCGGGTCCTGGAGTATTCTGTAGGGTTCCAGAGGGCCTCGTAGGGTTCCATCGAAATCTATAGGGTTCCCTAGGGGCCCATAGAGTCCCATAGATTTCCGTAGGGACCTGTAGGGTTGTGTAAGTGCCCGCAGGGGTTGGTAGGAGCTTGTAGGGTGCCATATGTTTCCGGAGGGTTGTGTAGGGTTCCGTAGGGGCCTGTGGTGTTCCCTAGGGGCCTGTAGAGTCTCGTAGAGTTCCGTAGGGTCCTGTAGGTTTCCATAAGCGCCCGCAGAGGTCTGAAGGGGCCCGTACTGTGCCGTAAGGATCCATAGGGTTCCGTAGAGCTTCGTAGGTTCCCTAGAGGCCTCTGGAGTACCGCAGGAGCCAGTAGTGTTCCGTAGGGTCCTCTAGGGTTGAGTAAGTGCCCGCAGGAGTCTGTAGGAATCCGTGGGATTCTGTAAGGTTCTGGAGGGTTCTGCAGGGTTCCGTAGGGACCCGTAGAGTTCCGTAGTGGCTGGTAACGTTCCGTAGGTCCCTGTGGGGTTCTGTATGGACCTGTAGGGTTCCGTAGGGGCCTGCAGGGTTCCGTAAGTGCCCGCAGGTGTCTGTAGGGTTCCGTAGGGGTCTGTAGGGTTCCGTAGGCACCTGCAGTGTTCTGTAGGAGCCCATAGGGTTTTAGTGAGGTTCCGTTGTGTTGCTAAGGGTCTTGTAGAGTGCTGTCGGGTCCTGGAGTATTCTGTAGGGTTCCAGAGGGCCTCGTAGGGTTCCATCGAAATCTATAGGGTTCCCTAGGGGCCCATAGAGTCCCGTAGATTTCCGTAGGGACCTGTAGGGTTGTGTAAGTGCCCGCAGAAGTCGGTAGGAGTCTGTGGGATTCTGTAAGGTTCCGGAGGGTTCTGCAGGGTTCCGTAGGGACCCGTAGAGTTCCGTAGTGGCTGGTAACGTTCCGTAGGTCCCTGTGGGGTTCTGTATGGACCTGTAGGGTTCCGTAGGGGCCTGCAGGGTTCCGTAAGTGCCCGCAGGTGTCTGTAGGGTTCCGTAGAGGTCTGTAGGGTTCCGTAGGCACCTGCAGTGTTCTGTAGGAGCCCATAGGGTTTTAGTGAGGTTCCGTTGTGTTGCTAAGGGTCTTGTAGAGTGCTGTCGGGTCCTGGAGTATTCTGTAGGGTTCCAGAGGGCCTCGTAGGGTTCCATCGAAATCTGAAGGGTTCCCTAGGGGCCCATAGAGTCCCGTAGATTTCCGTAGGGACCTGTAGGGTTGTGTAAGTGCCCGCAGAAGTCGGTAGGAGTCTGTGGGATTCTGTATGGTTCCGGAGGGTTCTGCAGGGTTCCGTAGGGACCCGTAGAGTTCCGTAGTGGCTGGTAACGTTCCGTAGGTCCCTGTGGGGTTCTGTATGGACCTGTAGGGTTCCGTAGGGGCCTGCAGGGTTCCGTAAGTGCCCGCCGGTGTCTGTAGGGTTCCGTAGAGGTCTGTAGGGTTCCGTAGGCACCTGCAGTGTTCTGTAGGAGCCCATAGGGTTTTAGTGAGGTTCCGTTGTATTGCTAAGGGTCTTGTAGAGTGCTGTCGGGTCCTGGAGTATTCTGTAGGGTTCCAGAGGGCCTCGTAGGGTTCCATCGAAATCTATAGGGTTCCCTAGGGGCCCATAGAGTCCCGTAGATTTCCGTAGGGACCTGTAGGGTTGTGTAAGTGCCCGCAGGGGTTGGTAGGAGCTTGTAGGGTGCCATATGTTTCCGGAGGGTTGTGTAGGGTTCCGTAGGGGCCTGTGGTGTTCCCTAGGGGCCTGTAGAGTCTCGTAGAGTTCCGTAGGGTCCTGTAGGTTTCCATAAGCGCCCGCAGAGGTCTGAAGGGGCCCGTACTGTTCCGTAAGGATCCATAGGGTTCCGTAGAGCTTCGTAGGTTCCCTAGAGGCCTCTGGAGTACCGCAGGAGCCAGTAGTGTTCCGTAGGGTCCTCTAGGGTTGAGTAAGTGCCCGCAGGAGTCTGTAGGAATCCGTGGGATTCTGTAAGGTTCTGGAGGGTTCTGCAGGGTTCCGTAGGGGCCCGTAGAGTTCCGTAGTGGCTGGTAAAGTTCCGTAGGTCCCTGTGGGGTTCTGTATGGACCTGTAGGGTTCCGTAGGGGCCTGCAGGGTTCCGTAAGTGCCCGCAGGTGTCTGTAGGGTTCCGTAGGGGTCTGTAGGGTTCCGTAGGCACCTGCAGTGTTCTGTAGGAGCCCATAGGGTTTTAGTGAGGTTCCGTTGTGTTGCTAAGGGTCTTGTAGAGTGCTGTCGGGTCCTGGAGTATTCTGTAGGGTTCCAGAGGGCCTCGTAGGGTTCCATCGAAATCTATAGGGTTCCCTAGGGGCCCATAGAGTCCCATAGATTTCCGTAGGGACCTGTAGGGTTGTGTAAGTGCCCGCAGAAGTCTGTAGGAGTCTGTGGGATTCTGTAAGGTTCCGGAGGGTTCTGCAGGGTTCCGTAGGGACCCGTAGAGTTCCGTAGTGGCTGGTAACGTTCCGTAGGTCCCTGTGGGGTTCTGTATGGACCTGTAGGGTTCCGTAGGGGCCTGCAGGGTTCCGTAAGTGCCCGCAGGTGTCTGTAGGGTTCCGTAGGGGTCTGTAGGGTTCCGTAGGCACCTGCAGTGTTCTGTAGGAGCCCATAGGGTTTTAGTGAGGTTCCGTTGTGTTGCTAAGGGTCTTGTAGAGTGCTGTCGGGTCCTGGAGTATTCTGTAGGGTTCCAGAGGGCCTCGTAGGGTTCCATCGAAATCTATAGGGTTCCCTAGGGGCCCATAGAGTCCCGTAGATTTCCGTAGGGACCTGTAGGGTTGTGTAAGTGCCCGCAGAAGTCGGTAGGAGTCTGTGGGATTCTGTAAGGTTCCGGAGGGTTCTGCAGGGTTCCGTAGGGACCCGTAGAGTTCCGTAGTGGCTGGTAACGTTCCGTAGGTCCCTGTGGGGTTCTGTATGGACCTGTAGGGTTCCGTAGGGGCCTGCAGGGTTCCGTAAGTGCCCGCAGGTGTCTGTAGGGTTCCGTAGAGGTCTGTAGGGTTCCGTAGGCACCTGCAGTGTTCTGTAGGAGCCCATAGGGTTTTAGTGAGGTTCCGTTGTGTTGCTAAGGGTCTTGTAGAGTGCTGTCGGGTCCTGGAGTATTCTGTAGGGTTCCAGAGGGGCTGGTAGGGTTCCGTCGAAATCTGAAGGGTTCCCTAGGGGCCCGTAGAGTCCCGTAGATTTCCGTAGGGGCCTGTAGGGTTGTGTAAGTGCCCGCAGGGGTTGGTAGGAGCTTGTAGGGTGCCATATGTTTCCGGAGGGTTGTGTAGGGTTCCGTAGGGGCCTGTGGTGTTCCCTAGGGGCCTGTAGAGTCTCGTAGAGTTCCGTAGGGTCCTGTAGGTTTCCATAAGCGCCCGCAGAGGTCTGAAGGGGCCTGTACTGTGCCGTAAGGATCCATAGGGTTCCGTAGAGCTTCGTAGGTTCCCTAGAGGCCTCTGGAGTACCGCAGGAGCCAGTAGTGTTCCGTAGGGTCCTCTAGGGTTGAGTAAGTGCCCGCAGGAGTCTGTAGGAATCCGTGGGATTCTGTAAGGTTCTGGAGGGTTCTGCAGGGTTCCGTAGGGGCCTGTAGAGTTCCGTAGTGGCTGGTAAAGTTCCGTAGGTCCCTGTGGGGTTCTGTATGGACCTGTAGGGTTCCGTAGGGGCCTGCAGTGTTCTGTAGGAGCCCATAGGGTTTTAGTGAGGTTCCGTTGTGTTGCTAAGGGTCTTGTAGAGTGCTGTCGGGTCCTGGAGTATTCTGTAGGGTTCCAGAGGGCCTCGTAGGGTTCCATCGAAATCTATAGGGTTCCCTAGGGGCCCATAGAGTCCCGTAGATTTCCGTAGGGACCTGTAGGGTTGTGTAAGTGCCCGCAGAAGTCGGTAGGAGTCTGTGGGATTCTGTAAGGTTCCGGAGGGTTCTGCAGGGTTCCGTAGGGACCCGTAGAGTTCCGTAGTGGCTGGTAACGTTCCGTAGGTCCCTGTGGGGTTCTGTATGGACCTGTAGGGTTCCGTAGGGGCCTGCAGGGTTCCGTAAGTGCCCGCAGGTGTCTGTAGGGTTCCGTAGGGGTCTGTAGGGTTCCGTAGGCACCTGCAGTGTTCTGTAGGAGCCCATAGGGTTTTAGTGAGGTTCCGTTGTGTTGCTAAGGGTCTTGTAGAGTGCTGTCGGGTCCTGGAGTATTCTGTAGGGTTCCAGAGGGCCTCGTAGGGTTCCATCGAAATCTATAGGGTTCCCTAGGGGCCCATAGAGTCCCGTAGATTTCCGTAGGGACCTGTAGGGTTGTGTAAGTGCCCGCAGGGGTTGGTAGGAGCTTGTAGGGTGCCATATGTTTCCGGAGGGTTGTGTAGGGTTCCGTAGGGGCCTGTGGTGTTCCCTAGGGGCCTGTAGAGTCTCATACAGTTCCGTAGGGTCCTGTAGGTTTCCATAAGCGCCCGCAGAGGTCTGAAGGGGCCCGTACTGTTCCGTAAGGATCCATAGGGTTCCGTAGAGCTTCGTAGGTTCCCTAGAGGCCTCTGGAGTACCGCAGGAGCCAGTAGTGTTCCGTAGGGTCCTCTAGGGTTGAGCAAGTGCCCGCAGGAGTCTGTAGGAATCCGTGGGATTCTGTAAGGTTCTGGAGGGTTCTGCAGGGTTCCGTAGGGGCCCGTAGAGTTCCGTAGTGGCTGGTAAAGTTCCGTAGGGCCCTGTGGGGTTCTGTATGGACCTGTAGGGTTCCGTAGGGGCCTGCAGGGTTCCGTAAGTGCCCGCAGGTGTCTGTAGGGTTCCGTAGGGGTCTGTAGGGTTCCGTAGGCACCTGCAGTGTTCTGTAGGAGCCCATAGGGTTTTAGTGAGGTTCCGTTGTGTTGCTAAGGGTCTTGTAGAGTGCTGTCGGGTCCTGGAGTATTCTGTAGGGTTCCAGAGGGCCTCGTAGGG
The DNA here is from genome assembly GCF_964106895.1 of Numenius arquata. NCBI lineage: Eukaryota > Metazoa > Chordata > Aves > Charadriiformes > Scolopacidae > Numenius > Numenius arquata. The sequence continues at coordinate 92,264 of NW_027414062.1, forward strand.
TTCCATCGAAATCTATAGGGTTCCCTAGGGGCCCATAGAGTCCCGTAGATTTCCGTAGGGACCTGTAGGGTTGTGTAAGTGCCCGCAGAAGTCGGTAGGAGTCTGTGGGATTCTGTAAGGTTCCGGAGGGTTCTGCAGGGTTCCGTAGGGACCCGTAGAGTTCCGTAGTGGCTGGTAACGTTCCGTAGGTCCCTGTGAGGTTCTGTATGGACCTGTAGGGTTCCGTAGGGGCCTGCAGGGTTCCGTAAGTGCCCGCAGGTGTCTGTAGGGTTCCGTAGGGGTCTGTAGGGTTCCGTAGGCACCTGCAGTGTTCTGTAGGAGCCCATAGGGTTTTAGTGAGGTTCCGTTGTGTTGCTAAGGGTCTTGTAGAGTGCTGTCGGGTCCTGGAGTATTCTGTAGGGTTCCAGAGGGCCTCGTAGGGTTCCATCGAAATCTATAGGGTTCCCTAGGGGCCCATAGAGTCCCGTAGATTTCCGTAGGGACCTGTAGGGTTGTGTAAGTGCCCGCAGAAGTCGGTAGGAGTCTGTGGGATTCTGTAAGGTTCCGGAGGGTTCTGCAGGGTTCCGTAGGGACCCGTAGAGTTCCGTAGTGGCTGGTAACGTTCCGTAGGTCCCTGTGGGGTTCTGTATGGACCTGTAGGGTTCCGTAGGGGCCTGCAGGGTTCCGTAAGTGCCCGCAGGTGTCTGTAGGGTTCCGTAGGGGTCTGTAGGGTTCCGTAGGCACCTGCAGTGTTCTGTAGGAGCCCATAGGGTTTTAGTGAGGTTCCGTTGTGTTGCTAAGGGTCTTGTAGAGTGCTGTCGGGTCCTGGAGTATTCTGTAGGGTTCCAGAGGGCCTCGTAGGGTTCCATCGAAATCTATAGGGTTCCCTAGGGGCCCATAGAGTCCCGTAGATTTCCGTAGGGACCTGTAGGGTTGTGTAAGTGCCCGCAGAAGTCGGTAGGAGTCTGTGGGATTCTGTAAGGTTCCGGAGGGTTCTGCAGGGTTCCGTAGGGACCCGTAGAGTTCCGTAGTGGCTGGTAACGTTCCGTAGGTCCCTGTGGGGTTCTGTATGGACCTGTAGGGTTCCGTAGGGGCCTGCAGGGTTCCGTAAGTGCCTGCAGGTGTCTGTAGGGTTCCGTAGAGGTCTGTAGGGTTCCGTAGGCACCTGCAGTGTTCTGTAGGAGCCCATAGGGTTTTAGTGAGGTTCCGTTGTGTTGCTAAGGGTCTTGTAGAGTGCTGTCGGGTCCTGGAGTATTCTGTAGGGTTCCAGAGGGGCTGGTAGGGTTCCGTCGAAATCTGAAGGGTTCCCTAGGGGCCCGTAGAGTCCCGTAGATTTCCGTAGGGGCCTGTAGGGTTGTGTAAGTGCCCGCAGGGGTTGGTAGGAGCTTGTAGGGTGCCATATGTTTCCGGAGGGTTGTGTAGGGTTCCGTAGGGGCCTGTGGTGTTCCCTAGGGGCCTGTAGAGTCTCGTAGAGTTCCGTAGGGTCCTGTAGGTTTCCATAAGCGCCCGCAGAGGTCTGAAGGGGCCTGTACTGTGCCGTAAGGATCCATAGGGTTCCGTAGAGCTTCGTAGGTTCCCTAGAGGCCTCTGGAGTACCGCAGGAGCCAGTAGTGTTCCGTAGGGTCCTCTAGGGTTGAGTAAGTGCCCGCAGGAGTCTGTAGGAATCCGTGGGATTCTGTAAGGTTCTGGAGGGTTCTGCAGGGTTCCGTAGGGGCCTGTAGAGTTCCGTAGTGGCTGGTAAAGTTCCGTAGGTCCCTGTGGGGTTCTGTATGGACCTGTAGGGTTCCGTAGGGGCCTGCAGGGTTCCGTAAGTGCCCGCAGGTGTCTGTAGGGTTCCGTAGGGGTCTGTAGGGTTCCGTAGGCACCTGCAGTGTTCTGTAGGAGCCCATAGGGTTTTAGTGAGGTTCCGTTGTGTTGCTAAGGGTCTTGTAGAGTGCTGTCGGGTCCTGGAGTATTCTGTAGGGTTCCAGAGGGCCTCGTAGGGTTCCATCGAAATCTATAGGGTTCCCTAGGGGCCCATAGAGTCCCGTAGATTTCCGTAGGGACCTGTAGGGTTGTGTAAGTGCCCGCAGAAGTCGGTAGGAGTCTGTGGGATTCTGTAAGGTTCCGGAGGGTTCTGCAGGGTTCCGTAGGGACCCGTAGAGTTCCGTAGTGGCTGGTAACGTTCCGTAGGTCCCTGTGGGGTTCTGTATGGACCTGTAGGGTTCCGTAGGGGCCTGCAGGGTTCCGTAAGTGCCCGCAGGTGTCTGTAGGGTTCCGTAGGGGTCTGTAGGGTTCCGTAGGCACCTGCAGTGTTCTGTAGGAGCCCATAGGGTTTTAGTGAGGTTCCGTTGTGTTGCTAAGGGTCTTGTAGAGTGCTGTCGGGTCCTGGAGTATTCTGTAGGGTTCCAGAGGGCCTCGTAGGGTTCCATCGAAATCTATAGGGTTCCCTAGGGGCCCATAGAGTCCCGTAGATTTCCGTAGGGACCTGTAGGGTTGTGTAAGTGCCCGCAGGGGTTGGTAGGAGCTTGTAGGGTGCCATATGTTTCCGGAGGGTTGTGTGGGTTCCGTAGGGGCCTGTGGTGTTCCCTAGGGGCCTGTAGAGTCTCATACAGTTCCGTAGGGTCCTGTAGGTTTCCATAAGCGCCCGCAGAGGTCTGAAGGGGCCCGTACTGTTCCGTAAGGATCCATAGGGTTCCGTAGAGCTTCGTAGGTTCCCTAGAGGCCTCTGGAGTACCGCAGGAGCCAGTAGTGTTCCGTAGGGTCCTCTAGGGTTGAGCAAGTGCCCGCAGGAGTCTGTAGGAATCCGTGGGATTCTGTAAGGTTCCGGAGGGTTCTGCAGGGTTCCGTAGGGACCCGTAGAGTTCCGTAGTGGCTGGTAACGTTCCGTAGGTCCCTGTGGGGTTCTGTATGGACCTGTAGGGTTCCGTAGGGGCCTGCAGGGTTCCGTAAGTGCCCGCCGGTGTCTGTAGGGTTCCGTAGAGGTCTGTAGGGTTCCGTAGGCACCTGCAGTGTTCTGTAGGAGCCCATAGGGTTTTAGTGAGGTTCCGTTGTGTTGCTAAGGGTCTTGTAGAGTGCTGTCGGGTCCTGGAGTATTCTGTAGGGTTCCAGAGGGGCTGGTAGGGTTCCGTCGAAATCTGAAGGGTTCCCTAGGGGCCCGTAGAGTCCCGTAGATTTCCGTAGGGGCCTGTAGGGTTGTGTAAGTGCCCGCAGGGGTTGGTAGGAGCTTGTAGGGTGCCATATGTTTCCGGAGGGTTGTGTAGGGTTCCGTAGGGGCCTGTGGTGTTCCCTAGGGGCCTGTAGAGTCTCGTAGAGTTCCGTAGGGTCCTGTAGGTTTCCATAAGCGCCCGCAGAGGTCTGAAGGGGCCTGTACTGTGCCGTAAGGATCCATAGGGTTCCGTAGAGCTTCGTAGGTTCCCTAGAGGCCTCTGGAGTACCGCAGGAGCCAGTAGTGTTCCGTAGGGTCCTCTAGGGTTGAGTAAGTGCCCGCAGGAGTCTGTAGGAATCCGTGGGATTCTGTAAGGTTCTGGAGGGTTCTGCAGGGTTCCGTAGGGGCCTGTAGAGTTCCGTAGTGGCTGGTAAAGTTCCGTAGGTCCCTGTGGGGTTCTGTATGGACCTGTAGGGTTCCGTAGGGGCCTGCAGGGTTCCGTAAGTGCCCGCAGGTGTCTGTAGGGTTCCGTAGGGGTCTGTAGGGTTCCGTAGGCACCTGCAGTGTTCTGTAGGAGCCCATAGGGTTTTAGTGAGGTTCCGTTGTGTTGCTAAGGGTCTTGTAGAGTGCTGTCGGGTCCTGGAGTATTCTGTAGGGTTCCAGAGGGCCTCGTAGGGTTCCATCGAAATCTATAGGGTTCCCTAGGGGCCCATAGAGTCCCGTAGATTTCCGTAGGGACCTGTAGGGTTGTGTAAGTGCCCGCAGAAGTCGGTAGGAGTCTGTGGGATTCTGTAAGGTTCCGGAGGGTTCTGCAGGGTTCCGTAGGGACCCGTAGAGTTCCGTAGTGGCTGGTAACGTTCCGTAGGTCCCTGTGGGGTTCTGTATGGACCTGTAGGGTTCCGTAGGGGCCTGCAGGGTTCCGTAAGTGCCCGCAGGTGTCTGTAGGGTTCCGTAGGGGTCTGTAGGGTTCCGTAGGCACCTGCAGTGTTCTGTAGGAGCCCATAGGGTTTTAGTGAGGTTCCGTTGTGTTGCTAAGGGTCTTGTAGAGTGCTGTCGGGTCCTGGAGTATTCTGTAGGGTTCCAGAGGGCCTCGTAGGGTTCCATCGAAATCTATAGGGTTCCCTAGGGGCCCATAGAGTCCCATAGATTTCCGTAGGGACCTGTAGGGTTGTGTAAGTGCCCGCAGGGGTTGGTAGGAGCTTGTAGGGTGCCATATGTTTCCGGAGGGTTGTGTAGGGTTCCGTAGGGGCCTGTGGTGTTCCCTAGGGGCCTGTAGAGTCTCGTAGAGTTCCGTAGGGTCCTGTAGGTTTCCATAAGCGCCCGCAGAGGTCTGAAGGGGCCCGTACTGTGCCGTAAGGATCCATAGGGTTCCGTAGAGCTTCGTAGGTTCCCTAGAGGCCTCTGGAGTACCGCAGGAGCCAGTAGTGTTCCGTAGGGTCCTCTAGGGTTGAGTAAGTGCCCGCAGGAGTCTGTAGGAATCCGTGGGATTCTGTAAGGTTCTGGAGGGTTCTGCAGGGTTCCGTAGGGACCCGTAGAGTTCCGTAGTGGCTGGTAACGTTCCGTAGGTCCCTGTGGGGTTCTGTATGGACCTGTAGGGTTCCGTAGGGGCCTGCAGGGTTCCGTAAGTGCCCGCAGGTGTCTGTAGGGTTCCGTAGGGGTCTGTAGGGTTCCGTAGGCACCTGCAGTGTTCTGTAGGAGCCCATAGGGTTTTAGTGAGGTTCCGTTGTGTTGCTAAGGGTCTTGTAGAGTGCTGTCGGGTCCTGGAGTATTCTGTAGGGTTCCAGAGGGCCTCGTAGGGTTCCATCGAAATCTATAGGGTTCCCTAGGGGCCCATAGAGTCCCGTAGATTTCCGTAGGGACCTGTAGGGTTGTGTAAGTGCCCGCAGAAGTCGGTAGGAGTCTGTGGGATTCTGTAAGGTTCCGGAGGGTTCTGCAGGGTTCCGTAGGGACCCGTAGAGTTCCGTAGTGGCTGGTAACGTTCCGTAGGTCCCTGTGGGGTTCTGTATGGACCTGTAGGGTTCCGTAGGGGCCTGCAGGGTTCCGTAAGTGCCCGCAGGTGTCTGTAGGGTTCCGTAGAGGTCTGTAGGGTTCCGTAGGCACCTGCAGTGTTCTGTAGGAGCCCATAGGGTTTTAGTGAGGTTCCGTTGTGTTGCTAAGGGTCTTGTAGAGTGCTGTCGGGTCCTGGAGTATTCTGTAGGGTTCCAGAGGGCCTCGTAGGGTTCCATCGAAATCTGAAGGGTTCCCTAGGGGCCCATAGAGTCCCGTAGATTTCCGTAGGGACCTGTAGGGTTGTGTAAGTGCCCGCAGAAGTCGGTAGGAGTCTGTGGGATTCTGTATGGTTCCGGAGGGTTCTGCAGGGTTCCGTAGGGACCCGTAGAGTTCCGTAGTGGCTGGTAACGTTCCGTAGGTCCCTGTGGGGTTCTGTATGGACCTGTAGGGTTCCGTAGGGGCCTGCAGGGTTCCGTAAGTGCCCGCAGGTGTCTGTAGGGTTCCGTAGAGGTCTGTAGGGTTCCGTAGGCACCTGCAGTGTTCTGTAGGAGCCCATAGGGTTTTAGTGAGGTTCCGTTGTGTTGCTAAGGGTCTTGTAGAGTGCTGTCGGGTCCTGGAGTATTCTGTAGGGTTCCAGAGGGGCTGGTAGGGTTCCGTCGAAATCTGAAGGGTTCCCTAGGGGCCCGTAGAGTCCCGTAGATTTCCGTAGGGGCCTGTAGGGTTGTGTAAGTGCCCGCAGGGGTTGGTAGGAGCTTGTAGGGTGCCATATGTTTCCGGAGGGTTGTGTAGGGTTCCGTAGGGGCCTGTGGTGTTCCCTAGGGGCCTGTAGAGTCTCGTAGAGTTCCGTAGGGTCCTGTAGGTTTCCATAAGCGCCCGCAGAGGTCTGAAGGGGCCTGTACTGTGCCGTAAGGATCCATAGGGTTCCGTAGAGCTTCGTAGGTTCCCTAGAGGCCTCTGGAGTACCGCAGGAGCCAGTAGTGTTCCGTAGGGTCCTCTAGGGTTGAGTAAGTGCCCGCAGGAGTCTGTAGGAATCCGTGGGATTCTGTAAGGTTCTGGAGGGTTCTGCAGGGTTCCGTAGGGGCCTGTAGAGTTCCGTAGTGGCTGGTAAAGTTCCGTAGGTCCCTGTGGGGTTCTGTATGGACCTGTAGGGTTCCGTAGGGGCCTGCAGTGTTCTGTAGGAGCCCATAGGGTTTTAGTGAGGTTCCGTTGTGTTGCTAAGGGTCTTGTAGAGTGCTGTCGGGTCCTGGAGTATTCTGTAGGGTTCCAGAGGGCCTCGTAGGGTTCCATCGAAATCTATAGGGTTCCCTAGGGGCCCATAGAGTCCCGTAGATTTCCGTAGGGACCTGTAGGGTTGTGTAAGTGCCCGCAGAAGTCGGTAGGAGTCTGTGGGATTCTGTAAGGTTCCGGAGGGTTCTGCAGGGTTCCGTAGGGACCCGTAGAGTTCCGTAGTGGCTGGTAACGTTCCGTAGGTCCCTGTGGGGTTCTGTATGGACCTGTAGGGTTCCGTAGGGGCCTGCAGGGTTCCGTAAGTGCCCGCAGGTGTCTGTAGGGTTCCGTAGGGGTCTGTAGGGTTCCGTAGGCACCTGCAGTGTTCTGTAGGAGCCCATAGGGTTTTAGTGAGGTTCCGTTGTGTTGCTAAGGGTCTTGTAGAGTGCTGTCGGGTCCTGGAGTATTCTGTAGGGTTCCAGAGGGCCTCGTAGGGTTCCATCGAAATCTATAGGGTTCCCTAGGGGCCCATAGAGTCCCGTAGATTTCCGTAGGGACCTGTAGGGTTGTGTAAGTGCCCGCAGGGGTTGGTAGGAGCTTGTAGGGTGCCATATGTTTCCGGAGGGTTGTGTAGGGTTCCGTAGGGGCCTGTGGTGTTCCCTAGGGGCCTGTAGAGTCTCATACAGTTCCGTAGGGTCCTGTAGGTTTCCATAAGCGCCCGCAGAGGTCTGAAGGGGCCCGTACTGTTCCGTAAGGATCCATAGGGTTCCGTAGAGCTTCGTAGGTTCCCTAGAGGCCTCTGGAGTACCGCAGGAGCCAGTAGTGTTCCGTAGGGTCCTCTAGGGTTGAGCAAGTGCCCGCAGGAGTCTGTAGGAATCCGTGGGATTCTGTAAGGTTCTGGAGGGTTCTGCAGGGTTCCGTAGGGGCCCGTAGAGTTCCGTAGTGGCTGGTAAAGTTCCGTAGGGCCCTGTGGGGTTCTGTATGGACCTGTAGGGTTCCGTAGGGGCCTGCAGGGTTCCGTAAGTGCCCGCAGGTGTCTGTAGGGTTCCGTAGGGGTCTGTAGGGTTCCGTAGGCACCTGCAGTGTTCTGTAGGAGCCCATAGGGTTTTAGTGAGGTTCCGTTGTGTTGCTAAGGGTCTTGTAGAGTGCTGTCGGGTCCTGGAGTATTCTGTAGGGTTCCAGAGGGCCTCGTAGGGTTCCATCGAAATCTATAGGGTTCCCTAGGGGCCCATAGAGTCCCGTAGATTTCCGTAGGGACCTGTAGGGTTGTGTAAGTGCCCGCAGAAGTCGGTAGGAGTCTGTGGGATTCTGTAAGGTTCCGGAGGGTTCTGCAGGGTTCCGTAGGGACCCGTAGAGTTCCGTAGTGGCTGGTAACGTTCCGTAGGTCCCTGTGAGGTTCTGTATGGACCTGTAGGGTTCCGTAGGGGCCTGCAGGGTTCCGTAAGTGCCCGCAGGTGTCTGTAGGGTTCCGTAGGGGTCTGTAGGGTTCCGTAGGCACCTGCAGTGTTCTGTAGGAGCCCATAGGGTTTTAGTGAGGTTCCGTTGTGTTGCTAAGGGTCTTGTAGAGTGCTGTCGGGTCCTGGAGTATTCTGTAGGGTTCCAGAGGGCCTCGTAGGGTTCCATCGAAATCTATAGGGTTCCCTAGGGGCCCATAGAGTCCCGTAGATTTCCGTAGGGACCTGTAGGGTTGTGTAAGTGCCCGCAGAAGTCGGTAGGAGTCTGTGGGATTCTGTAAGGTTCCGGAGGGTTCTGCAGGGTTCCGTAGGGACCCGTAGAGTTCCGTAGTGGCTGGTAACGTTCCGTAGGTCCCTGTGGGGTTCTGTATGGACCTGTAGGGTTCCGTAGGGGCCTGCAGGGTTCCGTAAGTGCCCGCAGGTGTCTGTAGGGTTCCGTAGGGGTCTGTAGGGTTCCGTAGGCACCTGCAGTGTTCTGTAGGAGCCCATAGGGTTTTAGTGAGGTTCCGTTGTGTTGCTAAGGGTCTTGTAGAGTGCTGTCGGGTCCTGGAGTATTCTGTAGGGTTCCAGAGGGGCTGGTAGGGTTCCGTCGAAATCTGAAGGGTTCCCTAGGGGCCCGTAGAGTCCCGTAGATTTCCGTAGGGGCCTGTAGGGTTGTGTAAGTGCCCGCAGGGGTTGGTAGGAGCTTGTAGGGTGCCATATGTTTCCGGAGGGTTGTGTAGGGTTCCGTAGGGGCCTGTGGTGTTCCCTAGGGGCCTGTAGAGTCTCGTAGAGTTCCGTAGGGTCCTGTAGGTTTCCATAAGCGCCCGCAGAGGTCTGAAGGGGCCTGTACTGTGCCGTAAGGATCCATAGGGTTCCGTAGAGCTTCGTAGGTTCCCTAGAGGCCTCTGGAGTACCGCAGGAGCCAGTAGTGTTCCGTAGGGTCCTCTAGGGTTGAGTAAGTGCCCGCAGGAGTCTGTAGGAATCCGTGGGATTCTGTAAGGTTCTGGAGGGTTCTGCAGGGTTCCGTAGGGGCCTGTAGAGTTCCGTAGTGGCTGGTAAAGTTCCGTAGGTCCCTGTGGGGTTCTGTATGGACCTGTAGGGTTCCGTAGGGGCCTGCAGGGTTCCGTAAGTGCCCGCAGGTGTCTGTAGGGTTCCGTAGGGGTCTGTAGGGTTCCGTAGGCACCTGCAGTGTTCTGTAGGAGCCCATAGGGTTTTAGTGAGGTTCCGTTGTGTTGCTAAGGGTCTTGTAGAGTGCTGTCGGGTCCTGGAGTATTCTGTAGGGTTCCAGAGGGCCTCGTAGGGTTCCATCGAAATCTATAGGGTTCCCTAGGGGCCCATAGAGTCCCGTAGATTTCCGTAGGGACCTGTAGGGTTGTGTAAGTGCCCGCAGAAGTCGGTAGGAGTCTGTGGGATTCTGTAAGGTTCCGGAGGGTTCTGCAGGGTTCCGTAGGGACCCGTAGAGTTCCGTAGTGGCTGGTAACGTTCCGTAGGTCCCTGTGGGGTTCTGTATGGACCTGTAGGGTTCCGTAGGGGCCTGCAGGGTTCCGTAAGTGCCCGCAGGTGTCTGTAGGGTTCCGTAGGGGTCTGTAGGGTTCCGTAGGCACCTGCAGTGTTCTGTAGGAGCCCATAGGGTTTTAGTGAGGTTCCGTTGTGTTGCTAAGGGTCTTGTAGAGTGCTGTCGGGTCCTGGAGTATTCTGTAGGGTTCCAGAGGGCCTCGTAGGGTTCCATCGAAATCTATAGGGTTCCCTAGGGGCCCATAGAGTCCCGTAGATTTCCGTAGGGACCTGTAGGGTTGTGTAAGTGCCCGCAGGGGTTGGTAGGAGCTTGTAGGGTGCCATATGTTTCCGGAGGGTTGTGTAGGGTTCCGTAGGGGCCTGTGGTGTTCCCTAGGGGCCTGTAGAGTCTCATACAGTTCCGTAGGGTCCTGTAGGTTTCCATAAGCGCCCGCAGAGGTCTGAAGGGGCCCGTACTGTTCCGTAAGGATCCATAGGGTTCCGTAGAGCTTCGTAGGTTCCCTAGAGGCCTCTGGAGTACCGCAGGAGCCAGTAGTGTTCCGTAGGGTCCTCTAGGGTTGAGCAAGTGCCCGCAGGAGTCTGTAGGAATCCGTGGGATTCTGTAAGGTTCTGGAGGGTTCTGCAGGGTTCCGTAGGGGCCCGTAGAGTTCCGTAGTGGCTGGTAAAGTTCCGTAGGTCCCTGTGGGGTTCTGTATGGACCTGTAGGGTTCCGTAGGGGCCTGCAGGGTTCCGTAAGTGCCCGCAGGTGTCTGTAGGGTTCCGTAGGGGTCTGTAGGGTTCCGTAGGCACCTGCAGTGTTCTGTAGGAGCCCATAGGGTTTTAGTGAGGTTCCGTTGTGTTGCTAAGGGTCTTGTAGAGTGCTGTCGGGTCCTGGAGTATTCTGTAGGGTTCCAGAGGGCCTCGTAGGGTTCCATCGAAATCTATAGGGTTCCCTAGGGGCCCATAGAGTCCCGTAGATTTCCGTAGGGACCTGTAGGGTTGTGTAAGTGCCCGCAGAAGTCGGTAGGAGTCTGTGGGATTCTGTAAGGTTCCGGAGGGTTCTGCAGGGTTCCGTAGGGACCCGTAGAGTTCCGTAGTGGCTGGTAACGTTCCGTAGGTCCCTGTGGGGTTCTGTATGGACCTGTAGGGTTCCGTAGGGGCCTGCAGGGTTCCGTAAGTGCCCGCAGGTGTCTGTAGGGTTCCGTAGGGGTCTGTAGGGTTCCATAGGCACCTGCAGTGTTCTGTAGGAGCCCATAGGGTTTTAGTGAGGTTCCGTTGTGTTGCTAAGGGTCTTGTAGAGTGCTGTCGGGTCCTGGAGTATTCTGTAGGGTTCCAGAGGGCCTCGTAGGGTTCCATCGAAATCTATAGGGTTCCCTAGGGGCCCATAGAGTCCCGTAGATTTCCGTAGGGACCTGTAGGGTTGTGTAAGTGCCTGCAGAAGTCGGTAGGAGTCTGTGGGATTCTGTAAGGTTCCGGAGGGTTCTGCAGGGTTCCGTAGGGACCCGTAGAGTTCCGTAGTGGCTGGTAACGTTCCGTAGGTCCCTGTGGGGTTCTGTATGGACCTGTAGGGTTCCGTAGGGGCCTGCAGGGTTCCGTAAGTGCCCGCAGGTGTCTGTAGGGTTCCGTAGGGGTCTGTAGGGTTCTGTAGGCACCTGCAGTGTTCTGTAGGAGCCCATAGGGTTTTAGTGAGGTTCCGTTGTGTTGCTAAGGGTCTTGTAGAGTGCTGTCGGGTCCTGGAGTATTCTGTAGGGTTCCAGAGGGCCTCGTAGGGGTTCCATCGAAATCTATAGGGTTCCCTAGGGGCCCATAGAGTCCCGTAGATTTCCGTAGGGACCTGTAGGGTTGTGTAAGTGCCCGCAGAAGTCGGTAGGAGTCTGTGGGATTCTGTAAGGTTCCGGAGGGTTCTGCAGGGTTCCGTAGGGACCCGTAGAGTTCCGTAGTGGCTGGTAACGTTCCGTAGGTCCCTGTGGGGTTCTGTATGGACCTGTAGGGTTCCGTAGGGGCCTGCAGGGTTCCGTAAGTGCCCGCAGGTGTCTGTAGGGTTCCGTAGGGGTCTGTAGGGCTCCGTAGGCACCTGCAGTGTTCTGTAGGAGCCCATAGGGTTTTAGTGAGGTTCCGTTGTGTTGCTAAGGGTCTTGTAGAGTGCTGTCGGGTCCTGGAGTATTCTGTAGGGTTCCAGAGGGCCTCGTAGGGTTCCATCGAAATCTATAGGGTTCCCTAGGGGCCCATAGAGTCCCGTAGATTTCCGTAGGGACCTGTAGGGTTGTGTAAGTGCCCGCAGAAGTCGGTAGGAGTCTGTGGGATTCTGTAAGGTTCCGGAGGGTTCTGCAGGGTTCCGTAGGGACCCGTAGAGTTCCGTAGTGGCTGGTAACGTTCCGTAGGTCCCTGTGGGGTTCTGTATGGACCTGTAGGGTTCCGTAGGGGCCTGCAGGGTTCCGTAAGTGCCCGCAGGTGTCTGTAGGGTTCCGTAGAGGTCTGTAGGGTTCCGTAGGCACCTGCAGTGTTCTGTAGGAGCCCATAGGGTTTTAGTGAGGTTCCGTTGTGTTGCTAAGGGTCTTGTAGAGTGCTGTCGGGTCCTGGAGTATTCTGTAGGGTTCCAGAGGGGCTGGTAGGGTTCCGTCAAAATCTGAAGGGTTCCCTAGGGGCCCGTAGAGTCCCGTAGATTTCCGTAGGGGCCTGTAGGGTTGTGTAAGTGCCCGCAGGGGTTGGTAGGAGCTTGTAGGGTGCCATATGTTTCCGGAGGGTTGTGTAGGGTTCCGTAGGGGCCTGTGGTGTTCCCTAGGGGCCTGTAGAGTCTCGTAGAGTTCCGTAGGGTCCTGTAGGTTTCCATAAGCGCCCGTAGAGGTCTGAAGGGGCCTGTACTGTGCCGTAAGGATCCATAGGGTTCCGTAGAGCTTCGTAGGTTCCCTAGAGGCCTCTGGAGTACCGCAGGAGCCAGTAGTGTTCCGTAGGGTCCTCTAGGGTTGAGTAAGTGCCCGCAGGAGTCTGTAGGAATCCGTGGGATTCTGTAAGGTTCTGGAGGGTTCTGCAGGGTTCCGTAGGGGCCTGTAGAGTTCCGTAGTGGCTGGTAAAGTTCCGTAGGTCCCTGTGGGGTTCTGTATGGACCTGTAGGGTTCCGTAGGGGCCTGCAGGGTTCCGTAAGTGCCCGCAGGTGTCTGTAGGGTTCCGTAGGGGTCTGTAGGGTTCCGTAGGCACCTGCAGTGTTCTGTAGGAGCCCATAGGGTTTTAGTGAGGTTCCGTTGTGTTGCTAAGGGTCTTGTAGAGTGCTGTCGGGTCCTGGAGTATTCTGTAGGGTTCCAGAGGGCCTCGTAGGGTTCCATCGAAATCTATAGGGTTCCCTAGGGGCCCATAGAGTCCCGTAGATTTCCGTAGGGACCTGTAGGGTTGTGTAAGTGCCCGCAGAAGTCGGTAGGAGTCTGTGGGATTCTGTAAGGTTCCGGAGGGTTCTGCAGGGTTCCGTAGGGACCCGTAGAGTTCCGTAGTGGCTGGTAACGTTCCGTAGGTCCCTGTGGGGTTCTGTATGGACCTGTAGGGTTCCGTAGGGGCCTGCAGGGTTCCGTAAGTGCCCGCAGGTGTCTGTAGGGGTCTGTAGGGTTCCGTAGGCACCTGCAGTGTTCTGTAGGAGCCCATAGGGTTTTAGTGAGGTTCCGTTGTGTTGCTAAGGGTCTTGTAGAGTGCTGTCGGGTCCTGGAGTATTCTGTAGGGTTCCAGAGGGCCTCGTAGGGTTCCATCGAAATCTATAGGGTTCCCTAGGGGCCCATAGAGTCCCGTAGATTTCCGTAGGGACCTGTAGGGTTGTGTAAGTGCCCGCAGAAGTCGGTAGGAGTCTGTGGGATTCTGTAAGGTTCCGGAGGGTTCTGCAGGGTTCCGTAGGGACCCGTAGAGTTCCGTAGTGGCTGGTAACGTTCCGTAGGTCCCTGTGGGGTTCTGTATGGACCTGTAGGGTTCCGTAGGGGCCTGCAGGGTTCCGTAAGTGCTCGCAGGTGTCTGTAGGGTTCCGTAGGGGTCTGTAGGGTTCTGTAGGCACCTGCAGTGTTCTGTAGGAGCCCATAGGGTTTTAGTGAGGTTCCGTTGTGTTGCTAAGGGTCTTGTAGAGTGCTGTCGGGTCCTGGAGTATTCTGTAGGGTTCCAGAGGGCCTCGTAGGGTTCCATCGAAATCTATAGGGTTCCCTAGGGGCCCATAGAGTCCCGTAGATTTCCGTAGGGACCTGTAGGGTTGTGTAAGTGCCCGCAGAAGTCGGTAGGAGTCTGTGGGATTCTGTAAGGTTCCGGAGGGTTCTGCAGGGTTCCGTAGGGACCCGTAGAGTTCCGTAGTGGCTGGTAACGTTCCGTAGGTCCCTGTGGGGTTCTGTATGGACCTGTAGGGTTCCGTAGGGGCCTGCAGGGTTCCGTAAGTGCCCGCAGGTGTCTGTAGGGTTCCGTAGGGGTCTGTAGGGTTCCGTAGGCACCTGCAGTGTTCTGTAGGAGCCCATAGGGTTTTAGTGAGGTTCCGTTGTGTTGCTAAGGGTCTTGTAGAGTGCTGTCGGGTCCTGGAGTATTCTGTAGGGTTCCAGAGGGCCTCGTAGGGTTCCATCGAAATCTATAGGGTTCCCTAGGGGCCCATAGAGTCCCGTAGATTTCCGTAGGGACCTGTAGGGTTGTGTAAGTGCCCGCAGGGGTTGGTAGGAGCTTGTAGGGTGCCATATGTTTCCGGAGGGTTGTGTAGGGTTCCGTAGGGGCCTGTGGTGTTCCCTAGGGGCCTGTAGAGTCTCATACAGTTCCGTAGGGTCCTGTAGGTTTCCATAAGCGCCCGCAGAGGTCTGAAGGGGCCCGTACTGTTCCGTAAGGATCCATAGGGTTCCGTAGAGCTTCGTAGGTTCCCTAGAGGCCTCTGGAGTACCGCAGGAGCCAGTAGTGTTCCGTAGGGTCCTCTAGGGTTGAGCAAGTGCCCGCAGGAGTCTGTAGGAATCCGTGGGATTCTGTAAGGTTCTGGAGGGTTCTGCAGGGTTCCGTAGGGGCCCGTAGAGTTCCGTAGTGGCTGGTAAAGTTCCGTAGGTCCCTGTGGGGTTCTGTATGGACCTGTAGGGTTCCGTAGGGGCCTGCAGGGTTCCGTAAGTGCCCGCAGGTGTCTGTAGGGTTCCGTAGGGGTCTGTAGGGTTCCGTAGGCACCTGCAGTGTTCTGTAGGAGCCCATAGGGTTTTAGTGAGGTTCCGTTGTGTTGCTAAGGGTCTTGTAGAGTGCTGTCGGGTCCTGGAGTATTCTGTAGGGTTCCAGAGGGCCTCGTAGGGTTCCATCGAAATCTATAGGGTTCCCTAGGGGCCCATAGAGTCCCGTAGATTTCCGTAGGGACCTGTAGGGTTGTGTAAGTGCCCGCAGAAGTCGGTAGGAGTCTGTGGGATTCTGTAAGGTTCCGGAGGGTTCTGCAGGGTTCCGTAGGGACCCGTAGAGTTCCGTAGTGGCTGGTAACGTTCCGTAGGTCCCTGTGGGGTTCTGTATGGACCTGTAGGGTTCCGTAGGGGCCTGCAGGGTTCCGTAAGTGCCCGCAGGTGTCTGTAGGGTTCCGTAGGGGTCTGTAGGGTTCCATAGGCACCTGCAGTGTTCTGTAGGAGCCCATAGGGTTTTAGTGAGGTTCCGTTGTGTTGCTAAGGGTCTTGTAGAGTGCTGTCGGGTCCTGGAGTATTCTGTAGGGTTCCAGAGGGCCTCGTAGGGTTCCATCGAAATCTATAGGGTTCCCTAGGGGCCCATAGAGTCCCGTAGATTTCCGTAGGGGCCTGTAGGGTTGTGTAAGTGCCCGCAGGGGTTGGTAGGAGCTTGTAGGGTGCCATATGTTTCCGGAGGGTTGTGTAGGGTTCCGTAGGGGCCTGTGGTGTTCCCTAGGGGCCTGTAGAGTCTCGTAGAGTTCCGTAGGGTCCTGTAGGTTTCCATAAGCGCCCGTAGAGGTCTGAAGGGGCCTGTACTGTGCCGTAAGGATCCATAGGGTTCCGTAGAGCTTCGTAGGTTCCCTAGAGGCCTCTGGAGTACCGCAGGAGCCAGTAGTGTTCCGTAGGGTCCTCTAGGGTTGAGTAAGTGCCCGCAGGAGTCTGTAGGAATCCGTGGGATTCTGTAAGGTTCTGGAGGGTTCTGCAGGGTTCCGTAGGGGCCTGTAGAGTTCCGTAGTGGCTGGTAAAGTTCCGTAGGTCCCTGTGGGGTTCTGTATGGACCTGTAGGGTTCCGTAGGGGCCTGCAGGGTTCCGTAAGTGCCCGCAGGTGTCTGTAGGGTTCCGTAGGGGTCTGTAGGGTTCCGTAGGCACCTGCAGTGTTCTGTAGGAGCCCATAGGGTTTTAGTGAGGTTACGTTGTGTTGCTAAGGGTCTTGTAGAGTGCTGTCGGGTCCTGGAGTATTCTGTAGGGTTCCAGAGGGCCTCGTAGGGTTCCATCGAAATCTATAGGGTTCCCTAGGGGCCCATAGAGTCCCGTAGATTTCCGTAGGGACCTGTAGGGTTGTGTAAGTGCCCGCAGAAGTCGGTAGGAGTCTGTGGGATTCTGTAAGGTTCCGGAGGGTTCTGCAGGGTTCCGTAGGGACCCGTAGAGTTCCGTAGTGGCTGGTAACGTTCCGTAGGTCCCTGTGGGGTTCTGTATGGACCTGTAGGGTTCCGTAGGGGCCTGCAGGGTTCCGTAAGTGCCCGCAGGTGTCTGTAGGGGTCTGTAGGGTTCCGTAGGCACCTGCAGTGTTCTGTAGGAGCCCATAGGGTTTTAGTGAGGTTCCGTTGTGTTGCTAAGGGTCTTGTAGAGTGCTGTCGGGTCCTGGAGTATTCTGTAGGGTTCCAGAGGGCCTCGTAGGGTTCCATCGAAATCTATAGGGTTCCCTAGGGGCCCATAGAGTCCCGTAGATTTCCGTAGGGACCTGTAGGGTTGTGTAAGTGCCCGCAGAAGTCGGTAGGAGTCTGTGGGATTCTGTAAGGTTCCGGAGGGTTCTGCAGGGTTCCGTAGGGACCCGTAGAGTTCCGTAGTGGCTGGTAACGTTCCGTAGGTCCCTGTGGGGTTCTGTATGGACCTGTAGGGTTCCGTAGGGGCCTGCAGGGTTCCGTAAGTGCTCGCAGGTGTCTGTAGGGTTCCGTAGGGGTCTGTAGGGTTCTGTAGGCACCTGCAGTGTTCTGTAGGAGCCCATAGGGTTTTAGTGAGGTTCCGTTGTGTTGCTAAGGGTCTTGTAGAGTGCTGTCGGGTCCTGGAGTATTCTGTAGGGTTCCAGAGGGCCTCGTAGGGTTCCATCGAAATCTATAGGGTTCCCTAGGGGCCCATAGAGTCCCGTAGATTTCCGTAGGGACCTGTAGGGTTGTGTAAGTGCCCGCAGAAGTCGGTAGGAGTCTGTGGGATTCTGTAAGGTTCCGGAGGGTTCTGCAGGGTTCCGTAGGGACCCGTAGAGTTCCGTAGTGGCTGGTAACGTTCCGTAGGTCCCTGTGGGGTTCTGTATGGACCTGTAGGGTTCCGTAGGGGCCTGCAGGGTTCCGGAAGTGCCCGCAGGTGTCTGTAGGGTTCCGTAGGGGTCTGTAGGGTTCCGTAGGCACCTGCAGTGTTCTGTAGGAGCCCATAGGGTTTTAGTGAGGTTCCGTTGTGTTGCTAAGGGTCTTGTAGAGTGCTGTCGGGTCCTGGAGTATTCTGTAGGGTTCCAGAGGGCCTCGTAGGGTTCCATCGAAATCTATAGGGTTCCCTAGGGGCCCATAGAGTCCCGTAGATTTCCGTAGGGACCTGTAGGGTTGTGTAAGTGCCCGCAGAAGTCGGTAGGAGTCTGTGGGATTCTGTAAGGTTCCGGAGGGTTCTGCAGGGTTCCGTAGGGACCCGTAGAGTTCCGTAGTGGCTGGTAACGTTCCGTAGGTCCCTGTGGGGTTCTGTAGGGGCCTGCAGGGTTCCGTAAGTGCCCGCAGAAGTCGGTAGGAGTCTGTGGGATTCTGTAAGGTTCCGGAGGGTTCTGCAGGGTTCCGTAGGGACCCGTAGAGTTCCGTAGTGGCTGGTAACGTTCCGTAGGTCCCTGTGGGGTTCTGTATGGACCTGTAGGGTTCCGTAGGGGCCTGCAGGGTTCCGTAAGTGCTCGCAGGTGTCTGTAGGGTTCCGTAGGGGTCTGTAGGGTTCTGTAGGCACCTGCAGTGTTCTGTAGGAGCCCATAGGGTTTTAGTGAGGTTCCGTTGTGTTGCTAAGGGTCTTGTAGAGTGCTGTCGGGTCCTGGAGTATTCTGTAGGGTTCCAGAGGGCCTCGTAGGGTTCCATCGAAATCTATAGGGTTCCCTAGGGGCCCATAGAGTCCCGTAGATTTCCGTAGGGACCTGTAGGGTTGTGTAAGTGCCCGCAGAAGTCGGTAGGAGTCTGTGGGATTCTGTAAGGTTCCGGAGGGTTCTGCAGGGTTCCGTAGGGACCCGTAGAGTTCCGTAGTGGCTGGTAACGTTCCGTAGGTCCCTGTGGGGTTCTGTATGGACCTGTAGGGTTCCGTAGGGGCCTGCAGGGTTCCGTAAGTGCCCGCAGGTGTCTGTAGGGTTCCGTAGGGGTCTGTAGGGCTCCGTAGGCACCTGCAGTGTTCTGTAGGAGCCCATAGGGTTTTAGTGAGGTTCCGTTGTGTTGCTAAGGGTCTTGTAGAGTACTGTCGGGTCCTGGAGTATTCTGTAGGGTTCCAGAGGGCCTCGTAGGGTTCCATCGAAATCTATAGGGTTCCCTAGGGGCCCATAGAGTCCCGTAGATTTCCGTAGGGACCTGTAGGGTTGTGTAAGTGCCCGCAGAAGTCGGTAGGAGTCTGTGGGATTCTGTAAGGTTCCGGAGGGTTCTGCAGGGTTCTGTAGGGACCCGTAGAGTTCCGTAGTGGCTGGTAACGTTCCGTAGGTCCCTGTGGGGTTCTGTATGGACCTGTAGGGTTCCGTAGGGGCCTGCAGGGTTCCGTAAGTGCCCGCAGGTGTCTGTAGGGTTCCGTAGAGGTCTGTAGGGTTCCGTAGGCACCTGCAGTGTTCTGTAGGAGCCCATAGGGTTTTAGTGAGGTTCCGTTGTGTTGCTAAGGGTCTTGTAGAGTGCTGTCGGGTCCTGGAGTATTCTGTAGGGTTCCAGAGGGGCTGGTAGGGTTCCGTCGAAATCTGAAGGGTTCCCTAGGGGCCCGTAGAGTCCCGTAGATTTCCGTAGGGGCCTGTAGGGTTGTGTAAGTGCCCGCAGGGGTTGGTAGGAGCTTGTAGGGTGCCATATGTTTCCGGAGGGTTGTGTAGGGTTCCGTAGGGGCCTGTGGTGTTCCCTAGGGGCCTGTAGAGTCTCGTAGAGTTCCGTAGGGTCCTGTAGGTTTCCATAAGCGCCCGCAGAGGTCTGAAGGGGCCTGTACTGCGCCGTAAGGATCCATAGGGTTCCGTAGAGCTTCGTAGGTTCCCTAGAGGCCTCTGGAGTACCGCAGGAGCCAGTAGTGTTCCGTAGGGTCCTCTAGGGTTGAGTAAGTGCCCGCAGGAGTCTGTAGGAATCCGTGGGATTCTGTAAGGTTCTGGAGGGTTCTGCAGGGTTCCGTAGGGGCCTGTAGAGTTCCGTAGTGGCTGGTAACGTTCCGTAGGTCCCTGTGGGGTTCTGTATGGACCTGTAGGGTTCCGTAGGGGCCTGCAGGGTTCCGTAAGTGCCCGCAGGTGTCTGTAGGGTTCCGTAGGGGTCTGTAGGGTTCCGTAGGCACCTGCAGTGTTCTGTAGGAGCCCATAGGGTTTTAGTGAGGTTCCGTTGTGTTGCTAAGGGTCTTGTAGAGTGCTGTCGGGTCCTGGAGTATTCTGTAGGGTTCCAGAGGGCCTCGTAGGGTTCCATCGAAATCTATAGGGTTCCCTAGGGGCCCATAGAGTCCCGTAGATTTCCGTAGGGACCTGTAGGGTTGTGTAAGTGCCCGCAGAAGTCGGTAGGAGTCTGTGGGATTCTGTAAGGTTCCGGAGGGTTCTGCAGGGTTCCGTAAGGACCCGTAGAGTTCCGTAGTGGCTGGTAACGTTCCGTAGGTCCCTGTGGGGTTCTGTATGGACCTGTAGGGTTCCGTAGGGGCCTGCAGGGTTCCGTAAGTGCCCGCAGGTGTCTGTAGGGTTCCGTAGGGGTCTGTAGGGTTCTGTAGGCACCTGCAGTGTTCTGTAGGAGCCCATAGGGTTTTAGTGAGGTTCCGTTGTGTTGCTAAGGGTCTTGTAGAGTGCTGTCGGGTCCTGGAGTATTCTGTAGGGTTCCAGAGGGCCTCGTAGGGTTCCATCGAAATCTATAGGGTTCCCTAGGGGCCCATAGAGTCCCGTAGATTTCCGTAGGGACCTGTAGGGTTGTGTAAGTGCCCGCAGGGGTTGGTAGGAGCTTGTAGGGTGCCATATGTTTCCGGAGGGTTGTGTAGGGTTCCGTAGGGGCCTGTGGTGTTCCCTAGGGGCCTGTAGAGTCTCGTAGAGTTCCGTAGGGTCCTGTAGGTTTCCATAAGCGCCCGCAGAGGTCTGAAGGGGCCCGTACTGTGCCGTAAGGATCCATAGGGTTCCGTAGAGCTTCGTAGGTTCCCTAGAGGCCTCTGGAGTACCGCAGGAGCCAGTAGTGTTCCGTAGGGTCCTCTAGGGTTGAGTAAGTGCCCGCAGGAGTCTGTAGGAATCCGTGGGATTCTGTAAGGTTCTGGAGGGTTCTGCAGGGTTCCGTAGGGACCCGTAGAGTTCCGTAGTGGCTGGTAACGTTCAGTAGGTCCCTGTGGGGTTCTGTATGGACCTGTAGGGTTCCGTAGGGGCCTGCAGGGTTCCGTAAGTGCCCGCAGGTGTCTGTAGGGTTCCGTAGGGGTCTGTAGGGTTCCGTAGGCACCTGCAGTGTTCTGTAGGAGCCCATAGGGTTTTAGTGAGGTTCCGTTGTGTTGCTAAGGGTCTTGTAGAGTGCTGTCGGGTCCTGGAGTATTCTGTAGGGTTCCAGAGGGCCTCGTAGGGTTCCATCGAAATCTATAGGGTTCCCTAGGGGCCCATAGAGTCCCGTAGATTTCCGTAGGGACCTGTAGGGTTGTGTAAGTGCCCGCAGAAGTCGGTAGGAGTCTGTGGGATTCTGTAAGGTTCCGGAGGGTTCTGCAGGGTTCCGTAGGGACCCGTAGAGTTCCGTAGTGGCTGGTAACGTTCCGTAGGTCCCTGTGGGGTTCTGTATGGACCTGTAGGGTTCCGTAGGGGCCTGCAGGGTTCCGTAAGTGCCCGCAGGTGTCTGTAGGGTTCCGTAGGGGTCTGTAGGGTTCCGTAGGCACCTGCAGTGTTCTGTAGGAGCCCATAGGGTTTTAGTGAGGTTCCGTTGTGTTGCTAAGGGTCTTGTAGAGTGCTGTCGGGTCCTGGAGTATTCTGTAGGGTTCCAGAGGGCCTCGTAGGGTTCCATCGAAATCTATAGGGTTCCCTAGGGGCCCATAGAGTCCCGTAGATTTCCGTAGGGACCTGTAGGGTTGTGTAAGTGCCCGCAGGGGTTGGTAGGAGCTTGTAGGGTGCCATATGTTTCCGGAGGGTTGTGTAGGGTTCCGTAGGGGCCTGTGGTGTTCCCTAGGGGCCTGTAGAGTCTCGTAGAGTTCCGTAGGGTCCTGTAGGTTTCCATAAGCGCCCGCAGAGGTCTGAAGGGGCCCGTACTGTGCCGTAAGGATCCATAGGGTTCCGTAGAGCTTCGTAGGTTCCCTAGAGGCCTCTGGAGTACCGCAGGAGCCAGTAGTGTTCCGTAGGGTCCTCTAGGGTTGAGTAAGTGCCCGCAGGAGTCTGTAGGAATCCGTGGGATTCTGTAAGGTTCTGGAGGGTTCTGCAGGGTTCCGTAGGGACCCGTAGAGTTCCGTAGTGGCTGGTAACGTTCCGTAGGTCCCTGTGGGGTTCTGTATGGACCTGTAGGGTTCCGTAGGGGCCTGCAGGGTTCCGTAAGTGCCCGCAGGTGTCTGTAGGGTTCCGTAGGGGTCTGTAGGGTTCCGTAGGCACCTGCAGTGTTCTGTAGGAGCCCATAGGGTTTTAGTGAGGTTCCGTTGTGTTGCTAAGGGTCTTGTAGAGTGCTGTCGGGTCCTGGAGTATTCTGTAGGGTTCCAGAGGGCCTCGTAGGGTTCCATCGAAATCTATAGGGTTCCCTAGGGGCCCATAGAGTCCCGTAGATTTCCGTAGGGACCTGTAGGGTTGTGTAAGTGCCCGCAGAAGTCGGTAGGAGTCTGTGGGATTCTGTAAGGTTCCGGAGGGTTCTGCAGGGTTCCGTAGGGACCCGTAGAGTTCCGTAGTGGCTGGTAACGTTCCGTAGGTCCCTGTGGGGTTCTGTATGGACCTGTAGGGTTCCGTAGGGGCCTGCAGGGTTCCGTAAGTGCCCGCAGGTGTCTGTAGGGTTCCGTAGGGGTCTGTAGGGTTCCGTAGGCACCTGCAGTGTTCTGTAGGAGCCCATAGGGTTTTAGTGAGGTTCCGTTGTGTTGCTAAGGGTCTTGTAGAGTGCTGTCGGGTCCTGGAGTATTCTGTAGGGTTCCAGAGGGCCTCGTAGGGTTCCATCGAAATCTATAGGGTTCCCTAGGGGCCCATAGAGTCCCGTAGATTTCCGTAGGGACCTGTAGGGTTGTGTAAGTGCCTGCAGGGGTTGGTAGGAGCTTGTAGGGTGCCATATGTTTCCGGAGGGTTGTGTAGGGTTCCGTAGGGGCCTGTGGTGTTCCCTAGGGGCCTGTAGAGTCTCGTAGAGTTCCGTAGGGTCCTGTAGGTTTCCATAAGCGCCCGCAGAGGTCTGAAGGGGCCCGTACTGTGCCGTAAGGATCCATAGGGTTCCGTAGAGCTTCGTAGGTTCCCTAGAGGCCTCTGGAGTACCGCAGGAGCCAGTAGTGTTCCGTAGGGTCCTCTAGGGTTGAGTAAGTGCCCGCAGGAGTCTGTAGGAATCCGTGGGATTCTGTAAGGTTCTGGAGGGTTCTGCAGGGTTCCTTAGGGACCCGTAGAGTTCCGTAGTGGCTGGTAACGTTCCGTAGGTCCCTGTGGGGTTCTGTATGGACCTGTAGGGTTCCGTAGGGGCCTGCAGGGTTCCGTAAGTGCCCGCAGGTGTCTGTAGGGTTCCGTAGGGGTCTGTAGGGTTCCGTAGGCACCTGCAGTGTTCTGTAGGAGCCCATAGGGTTTTAGTGAGGTTCCGTTGTGTTGCTAAGGGTCTTGTAGAGTGCTGTCGGGTCCTGGAGTATTCTGTAGGGTTCCAGAGGGCCTCGTAGGGTTCCATCGAAATCTATAGGGTTCCCTAGGGGCCCATAGAGTCCCGTAGATTTCCGTAGGGACCTGTAGGGTTGTGTAAGTGCCCGCAGAAGTCGGTAGGAGTCTGTGGGATTCTGTAAGGTTCCGGAGGGTTCTGCAGGGTTCCGTAGGGACCCGTAGAGTTCCGTAGTGGCTGGTAACGTTCCGTAGGTCCCTGTGGGGTTCTGTATGGACCTGTAGGGTTCCGTAGGGGCCTGCAGGGTTCCGTAAGTGCCCGCAGGTGTCTGTAGGGTTCCGTAGGGGTCTGTAGGGTTCTGTAGGCACCTGCAGTGTTCTGTAGGAGCCCATAGGGTTTTAGTGAGGTTCCGTTGTGTTGCTAAGGGTCTTGTAGAGTGCTGTCGGGTCCTGGAGTATTCTGTAGGGTTCCAGAGGGCCTCGTAGGGTTCCATCGAAATCTGAAGGGTTCCCTAGGGGCCCATAGAGTCCCGTAGATTTCCGTAGGGACCTGTAGAGTTGTGTAAGTGCCCGCAGAAGTCGGTAGGAGTCTGTGGGATTCTGTAAGGTTCCGGAGGGTTCTGCAGGGTTCCGTAGGGACCCGTAGAGTTCCGTAGTGGCTGGTAACGTTCCGTAGGTCCCTGTGGGGTTCTGTATGGACCTGTAGGGTTCCGTAGGGGCCTGCAGGGTTCCGTAAGTGCCCGCAGGTGTCTGTAGGGTTCCGTAGAGGTCTGTAGGGTTCCGTAGGCACCTGCAGTGTTCTGTAGGAGCCCATAGGGTTTTAGTGAGGTTCCGTTGTGTTGCTAAGGGTCTTGTAGGGTGCTGTCGGGTCCTGGAGTATTCTGTAGGGTTCCAGAGGGGCTGGTAGGGTTCCGTCGAAATCTGAAGGGTTCCCTAGGGGCCCGTAGAGTCCCGTAGATTTCCGTAGGGGCCTGTAGGGTTGTGTAAGTGCCCGCAGGGGTTGGTAGGAGCTTGTAGGGTGCCATATGTTTCCGGAGGGTTGTGTAGGGTTCCGTAGGGGCCTGTGGTGTTCCCTAGGGGCCTGTAGAGTCTCGTAGAGTTCCGTAGGGTCCTGTAGGTTTCCATAAGCGCCCGCAGAGTTCTGAAGGGGTCCGTACTGTGCCGTAAGGATCCATAGGGTTCCGTAGAGCTTCGTAGGTTCCCTAGAGGCCTCTGGAGTACCGCAGGAGCCAGTAGTGTTCCGTAGGGTCCTCTAGGGTTGAGTAAGTGCCCGCAGGAGTCTGTAGGAATCCGTGGGATTCTGTAAGGTTCTGGAGGGTTCTGCAGGGTTCCGTAGGGGCCTGTAGAGTTCCGTAGTGGCTGGTAAAGTTCCGTAGGTCCCTGTGGGGTTCTGTATGGACCTGTAGGGTTCCGTAGGGGCCTGCAGGGTTCCGTAAGTGCCCGCAGGTGTCTGTAGGGTTCCGTAGGGGTCTGTAGGGTTCCGTAGGCACCTGCAGTGTTCTGTAGGAGCCCATAGGGTTTTAGTGAGGTTCCGTTGTGTTGCTAAGGGTCTTGTAGAGTGCTGTCGGGTCCTGGAGTATTCTGTAGGGTTCCAGAGGGCCTCGTAGGGTTCCATCGAAATCTATAGGGTTCCCTAGGGGCCCATAGAGTCCCGTAGATTTCCGTAGGGACCTGTAGGGTTGTGTAAGTGCCCGCAGAAGTCGGTAGGAGTCTGTGGGATTCTGTAAGGTTCCGGAGGGTTCTGCAGGGTTCCGTAGGGACCCGTAGAGTTCCGTAGTGGCTGGTAACGTTCCGTAGGTCCCTGTGGGGTTCTGTATGGACCTGTAGGGTTCCGTAGGGGCCTGCAGGGTTCCGTAAGTGCCCGCAGGTGTCTGTAGGGTTCCGTAGGGGTCTGTAGGGTTCCGTAGGCACCTGCAGTGTTCTGTAGGAGCCCATAGGGTTTTAGTGAGGTTCCGTTGTGTTGCTAAGGGTCTTGTAGAGTGCTGTCGGGTCCTGGAGTATTCTGTAGGGTTCCAGAGGGCCTCGTAGGGTTCCATCGAAATCTATAGGGTTCCCTAGGGGCCCATAGAGTCCCGTAGATTTCCGTAGGGACCTGTAGGGTTGTGTAAGTGCCCGCAGAAGTCGGTAGGAGTCTGTGGGATTCTGTAAGGTTCCGGAGGGTTCTGCAGGGTTCCGTAGGGACCCGTAGAGTTCCGTAGTGGCTGGTAACGTTCCGTAGGTCCCTGTGGGGTTCTGTATGGACCTGTAGGGTTCCGTAGGGGCCTGCAGGGTTCCGTAAGTGCCCGCAGGTGTCTGTAGGGTTCCGTAGGGGTCTGTAGGGTTCTGTAGGCACCTGCAGTGTTCTGTAGGAGCCCATAGGGTTTTAGTGAGGTTCCGTTGTGTTGCTAAGGGTCTTGTAGAGTGCTGTCGGGTCCTGGAGTATTCTGTAGGGTTCCAGAGGGCCTCGTAGGGTTCCATCGAAATCTGAAGGGTTCCCTAGGGGCCCATAGAGTCCCGTAGATTTCCGTAGGGACCTGTAGGGTTGTGTAAGTGCCCGCAGAAGTCGGTAGGAGTCTGTGGGATTCTGTAAGGTTCCGGAGGGTTCTGCAGGGTTCCGTAGGGACCCGTAGAGTTCCGTAGTGGCTGGTAACGTTCCGTAGGTCCCTGTGGGGTTCTGTATGGACCTGTAGGGTTCCGTAGGGGCCTGCAGGGTTCCGTAAGTGCCCGCAGGTGTCTGTAGGGTTCCGTAGAGGTCTGTAGGGTTCCGTAGGCACCTGCAGTGTTCTGTAGGAGCCCATAGGGTTTTAGTGAGGTTCCGTTGTGTTGCTAAGGGTCTTGTAGGGTGCTGTCGGGTCCTGGAGTATTCTGTAGGGTTCCAGAGGGGCTGGTAGGGTTCCGTCGAAATCTGAAGGGTTCCCTAGGGGCCCGTAGAGTCCCGTAGATTTCCGTAGGGGCCTGTAGGGTTGTGTAAGTGCCCGCAGGGGTTGGTAGGAGCTTGTAGGGTGCCATATGTTTCCGGAGGGTTGTGTAGGGTTCCGTAGGGGCCTGTGGTGTTCCCTAGGGGCCTGTAGAGTCTCGTAGAGTTCCGTAGGGTCCTGTAGGTTTCCATAAGCGCCCGCAGAGGTCTGAAGGGGCCCGTACTGTGCCGTAAGGATCCATAGGGTTCCGTAGAGCTTCGTAGGTTCCCTAGAGGCCTCTGGAGTACCGCAGGAGCCAGTAGTGTTCCGTAGGGTCCTCTAGGGTTGAGTAAGTGCCCGCAGGAGTCTGTAGGAATCCGTGGGATTCTGTAAGGTTCTGGAGGGTTCTGCAGGGTTCCGTAGGGGCCCGTAGAGTTCCGTAGTGGCTGGTAACGTTCCGTAGGTCCCTGTGGGGTTCTGTATGGACCTGTAGGGTTCCGTAGGGGCCTGCAGGGTTCCGTAAGTGCCCGCAGGTGTCTGTAGGGTTCCGTAGAGGTCTGTAGGGTTCCGTAGGCACCTGTAGTGTTCTGTAGGAGCCCATAGGGTTTTAGTGAGGTTCCGTTGTGTTGCTAAGGGTCTTGTAGAGTGCTGTCGGGTCCTGGAGTATTCTGTAGGGTTCCAGAGGGCCTCGTAGGGTTCCATTGAAATCTATAGGGTTCCCTAGGGGCCCATAGAGTCCCGTAGATTTCCGTAGGGACCTGTAGGGTTGTGTAAGTGCCCGCAGAAGTCGGTAGGAGTCTGTGGGATTCTGTAAGGTTCCGGAGGGTTCTGCAGGGTTCCGTAGGGACCCGTAGAGTTCCGTAGTGGCTGGTAACGTTCCGTAGGGCCCTGTGGGGTTCTGTATGGACCTGTAGGGTTCCGTAGGGGCCTGCAGGGTTCCGTAAGTGCCCGCAGGTGTCTGTAGGGTTCTGTAGGGGTCTGTAGGGTTCCGTAGGCACCTGCAGTGTTCTGTAGGAGCCCATAGGGTTTTAGTGAGGTTCCGTTGTGTTGCTAAGGGTCTTGTAGAGTGCTGTCGGGTCCTGGAGTATTCTGTAGGGTTCCAGAGGGCCTCGTAGGGTTCCATCGAAATCTGAAGGGTTCCCTAGGGGCCCATAGAGTCCCGTAGATTTCCGTAGGGACCTGTAGGGTTGTGTAAGTGCCCGCAGAAGTCGGTAGGAGTCTGTGGGATTCTGTAAGGTTCCGGAGGGTTCTGCAGGGTTCCGTAGGGACCCGTAGAGTTCCGTAGTGGCTGGTAACGTTCCGTAGGTCCCTGTGGGGTTCTGTATGGACCTGTAGGGTTCCGTAGGGGCCTGCAGGGTTCCGTAAGTGCCCGCAGGTGTCTGTAGGGTTCCGTAGGGGTCTGTAGGGTTCTGTAGGCACCTGCAGTGTTCTGTAGGAGCCCATAGGGTTTTAGTGAGGTTCCGTTGTGTTGCTAAGGGTCTTGTAGAGTGCTGTCGGGTCCTGGAGTATTCTGTAGGGTTCCAGAGGGCCTCGTAGGGTTCCATCGAAATCTATAGGGTTCCCTAGGGGCCCATAGAGTCCCGTAGATTTCCGTAGGGACCTGTAGGGTTGTGTAAGTGCCCGCAGAAGTCGGTAGGAGTCTGTGGGATTCTGTAAGGTTCCGGAGGGTTCTGCAGGGTTCCGTAGGGACCCGTAGAGTTCCGTAGTGGCTGGTAACGTTCCGTAGGTCCCTGTGGGGTTCTGTATGGACCTGTAGGGTTCCGTAGGGGCCTGCAGGGTTCCGTAAGTGCCCGCAGGTGTCTGTAGGGTTCCGTAGGGGTCTGTAGGGTTCCGTAGGCACCTGCAGTGTTCTGTAGGAGCCCATAGGGTTTTAGTGAGGTTCCGTTGTGTTGCTAAGGGTCTTGTAGAGTGCTGTCGGGTCCTGGAGTATTCTGTAGGGTTCCAGAGGGCCTCGTAGGGTTCCATCGAAATCTATAGGGTTCCCTA